>NW_025248807.1:0-2296 GCF_018294505.1 Triticum aestivum | reverse complement strand
ATAAAATAACTATAAAATGATTATAAAACATCCAAGATTGATAATATAACAACATGGAACAATCAAAAATTATAGATACGTTGGAAATGTATCAGCATCCCCAAGCTTAACTCCTACTCGTCCTCGAGTAGATAAGTGATAAAAACAAAATTTTTGATGTGGAATGCTGCCTAACATGTCATATCATATTTCTTTTCTTTATAGCATGGACACTTGGACTATTATATTTTTCAAAGCAATAGTCTAGTGTTGACATGATAACTTAAATACTCAAGCATATCAACAAGCAACCATGTCTTTCAAAATATCAATGCTAAAATAAGCTATCCCTGGCCCATCATGCTCAACCATTGATACATTCATGAAACACACTCGCATATTAACTACACCCAATACTCAAGTATGATCATGTTGCCTCCTAGTTGGTGCTTTTATAAGAGAAAATGGAGACTCAAATTCAAAAATAAAAATTGCATAAAGTAAAAGAAAGGCCTTTTGCAGAGGAAAGTAGGGATTTGTAGAGGTGCTAGAGCTCAAAGCGAAAAACTTAGAGATAAAAATATTTTGGGAGGTGTATCCATCCCACCAACGAAAATGACTTAGAGTTCACAACACTTTCCATGCTAGATATATCATAGGCGGTTCCCAAACAGAAAATAAAGTTTATTCCTTTTTCCACCATACTTTCACTTTCCATGGCTAACCATATCCATGGGTGCCTTGCATACCAACACTTTCCAAGGAATTTATTATTTGACAACATAAAGTAAATTCATTTTTCATTTCGGGACTGGGCATCCCTAATACCTTTGTCTTACTCTCGTGCAATGACAATTGAATGAACACTCATCATGAGAATAACACATCTAGCATGTAAAATATTAGCCACCCCTCACCACTCTGCGAGCGAAACGAACACACAAAAAGAGAAGTTTATTTTGAAAATTAGAGATGGCACATACAAATTTGCTTAGAACTACAAAAGAATACCGATATAGTGGACTCATGTGGCAAAACTGGTTTAAAGGTTTTTGGATGCACAAGTAGAGATCATACTTACTGCAAAGTGAAGGCTAGGAAAATAATGAGAAGCGATCAAACAAGAAACGAATAATCTCATAAGCAAGCATTAAGCATAATTAACACCGAATAATGCACCACAAGTAGGATATAATTTCATTGAATAATTATTGACTTTCGTGCTTGCATAGGGAATCACAAACCTTAACACGAATATTCTTACTAAAGCATAATTACGCATCAACATAACTCACATATCACATCATCATATCTCAAAACTATTACTAAGAATCAAGTTTATTTTGTCCAATGATCTTCATGAAAGTTTTTATTACACCCTTCTTGGATATCTATAACTTTGGAACTAATTTTCATATGTTGCTTTTGACAAGCTCAAACAAATATAAGTGAAGATCATGAGCATAAAAGTTCTTTATCTCAAATTAATTTAAGTGAAGCAAGAGAGAATTTCTTGAATTTTTTTCTAACTCCCAAATAAATATAAGTGAAGCAAGAGAGCATTTCTTCAAAAATACTAAAGCACAACGTGCTCAAAAAAGATATAAGTGAAACACTAGAGCAAGTCCATAGCTCATAAAAGATTTAAGTGAAGCATAGAGAGCAATTCTAACAAGTCATGACATAATTTTGGCTCTCTCAAATAGGTGTATCCAGTAAGGAATCAAGACTCAGAACACAAAATAAAACAAGCAAAGACTCATATCATACAAGGCGCTCCAAGCAAAACACATAGTATGTGACGAATAAAAATATAGCTTCGAGTAAAATACCGATGGTCGTTAGAAGAAAGAGGGGATGCCACTCGGGGGCATCCCCAAGCTTAGTTGCTTGCTCCCTTTTTGATAATAGCGGGGGATGCTGGGGCATCCCCAAGCTTAGGCTCTTCTTACTCATTCCTTCATCCATCGTAAGATAACCCAAAACTTGAAAACTTCAATCACACAAAACTCAACAAAACCTTCGTGAGATCCGTTAGTATAAGAAAATAAATCACTACTATAAGTGATGTATCAAACCAACTCATATTTTGTTTTTGCATTGTATCTATTGTAGTCCATTTTTTCTATGGCAAAAACTCATCAAAGAAAACCATAGAGCCATCAAAACAAGTACACAACGCAAAGAAAACAGAATCTGTCAAAACAGAACAGTATGTAGCAATCTGACTATTTCGAGTACTTCTGTAACTCCAAAAATTCTGAAAAACTAGGACGACGTGTACAATTTGTATATTGATCTACTGCAGAAGGAATGG
>NW_025248806.1:0-2296 GCF_018294505.1 Triticum aestivum | reverse complement strand
GGGGGGGGGGCACACCCCGAACACGCGTGGCGGGCGTTTGCAACTGCCACAACACTTCCAGACTTGTGAGAGGCCGCCTACGCAAGATTTGGCGGCATGCTAGCCCCCGGAGGCCGCCGGCCACAGCCGTAGACGCGCGAAGGGCAATCCGCGTAGAGGGTATTTTTCGGATACTTCTCCATCACCAAAAATTATGAAAAAGTACTATCATTCCTATAGCACATGTGCCCACGTCGTGAAAAAAAACTCATGATTTTATCGCGCTCCAAGTATTTAGTAATATTGACGCCGCGTCGTTACCGCAGAACGTCTACTACCATGTCATCGCCGTCCGTGAGGGGGGCCATGCCCCGGAAACGCGCCCCGCCTCTTCGGACATGCCACCACACCACCACGCATGTATGAGGGCCCGGTGCGACGCTCCGGTGGAATTGCTACCCCCACCCCAGTGCCCCCGTCCCGCCTAACCCTGTAGCGTTTGACCACGGGATCTAGCCCTTTGATTTTGCACGGACGGGCTTTGATCAGTAGACCTCCCCACCCGGTTGTGTTAGGTCAGCCCATAGGAACACTTTGGAGCAACATCCGGGCCAGACCCATAGCAAGATCCCCTCCGTGTAGACCCGACGCGTCCGTTTCCCCCCTCCAGGTGCCGGCGGCGGCGCCGTCCGTGAGGGGGGGCACACCCCGGACATGCGTGCCGGGCGTTTGCAACCGCCACAACACTTCCAGACTTGTGAGAGGCCGCCTACGCAAGATTTGGCGGCATGCTAGCCCCCGGAGGCCGCCGGCCACAGCCGTAGATGCGCGAAGGGCAATCCGCGTAGAGGGAAATTTTCGGATACTTCTCCATCACCAAACATTCTGAAAAAAATACCATCGTTCCTATAGCACATGTGCCCATGTTGTGCAAAAAAACTCATGATTTTATCGCGCTCCGAGTATTTAGTAATATTGACGCCGCATCGTTACCGCAGAACGTCTACTACCGTGTCATCGCCGTCCGTGAGGGGGGGCCATGCCCCGGAGACGCGTCCCGCCTCTTCGGACATGCCACCACACCACCCCGCATGTATGAGGGCCCGATGTGACGCTCCGGTGGCATTGCTACCCCCCAGTGCCCCCGTCCCGCCTAACCCTGTAGCGTTTGACCACGGGATCTAGCCCTTTGACTTTGCACGGACGGGCTTTGACCAGTGGACCTCCCCACCCGGTTGTGTTAGGTCAGCCCATAGGAACACTTTGGAGCAACATCCGGTCCAGACCCACAGCAAGATCCCCTCCATGTAGACCCGACGCGTCCGTTTCCCCCCTCTAGGTGCCGGCGGTGGCGCCGTCCGTGAGGGGGGGCACACCCCGGACACGCGTGCCGGGCGTTTGCAACCGCCACAAGACTTCCAGACTTGTGAGAGGCCGCCTACGCAAGATTTGGCGGCATGCTAGCCCCCGGAGGCCGCCGACCACAACCGTAGACGCGCGAAGGGCAATCCGTGTAGAGGGAATTTTTCGGATACTTCTCCATCACCAAAAATTATGAAAAAATACCATCGTTCCTATAGCACATGTGCCCACGTCGTGCAAAAAAACTCATGATTCTATCGCGCTCCGAGTATTTTGTAATATTGACGCCGCATCGTTACCGCAGAACGTCTACTACCATGTCATCGCCGTCCGTGAGGGGGGCCATGCCCCGGAGACGCGTCCCGCCTCTTCGGACATGCCACCACACCACCACGCATGTATGAGGGCCCGGTGCGACGCTCCGGTGGCATTGCTACCCCCCAGTGCCCCCGTCCCGCCTAACCCTGTAGCGTTTGACCACGGGATCTAGCCCTTTGACTTTGCACGGACGGGCTTTGACCAGTGGACCTCCCCACCCGGTTGTGTTAGGTCCGCCCATAGGAACACTTTGGAGCAACATCCGGGCCAGACCCACAGCAAGATCCCCTCTGTGTAGACCCGACGCGTCCGTTTCCCCCCTCCAGGTGCCGGCGGCGGCGCCGTCCGTGAGGAGGGGCACACCCCGGACACGCGTGCCGGGCGTTTGCAACCGCCACAACACTTCCAGACTTGTGAGAGGCCGCCTACGCAAGATTTGGCGGCATGCTAGCCCCCGGAGGCCGGCGGCCACAGCCGTAGACGCGCGAAGGGCAATCCGCGTAGAGGGAATTTTTCGGATACTTCTCCATCACCAAAAATTATGAAAAAATACCATCGTTCCTATAGCACATGTGCCCACGTTGTGCAAAAAAACTCATGATTTTATCGCGCTCCGAGTATGTAGTAATATTGACGC
>NW_025248805.1:0-2296 GCF_018294505.1 Triticum aestivum | reverse complement strand
GATGTGGGTGGTGAATATAAAGAATTAATCTCTTATGCAGGGTCAGGTCTCCAAATGAACTTAATCGTCTGAAGAATTTGTTGGAGACCTGAATATGCTTGATTGGATGCAAGCTAATCATGAAGAAATGAATTACTCATTTCTCACATCCTCATATTGCTATATCTGTTACTGTTGATGAAATTCAATCTGATGAAATTGATTTCATATTCTTCACTGATGAAGTATATGGGTCCGTAAGTTGCACTAATTCATTGCAGGATGAACAACCTAAAGTTACTGAGTGGGTCCTAGACAGTGGATGTGCAAATCACATGACCGGTGACAGGAACTTATTGATGGACACTGCTTTATCTCCATCTCATCTGAAGCATATCACCAACGCTGACAAAGGCAAAAGCAAGGTATTGGGTCTAGGTAGGGTTGCAATCTCAAAGGATAGTGAAAGTGCGTTATATCGACTAGACGGGGGTGAATAGGTTTTTACAAATTTGTCACTAAGGAATTTCTATGTGAAGAAATTCCTAAGCAATGACACACTAGCATCAGAATAAGTACTCAGGTATAAACAAAACAGGGCAACAACATAGTCATCATGATGAAATGAAAACAAGCACAGAGTACAAATAGCATGATAACAGGATAAGCTGGCTGAAGACTATGTGACTGAAGAAATTGGATTGAGGAAATAGAGAAAGTCTTCAGTCAAAGTCTTCAAACAGTAATTATGAGGTCCATCAACACAGGCATGAGGAAATGGAAGGGTTGAAGAAATAGAACCAGTTGGCTTGGTGAAGACAATGATTTGGTAGACCAATTCCAACTGTTGTAACAGTTGTATGTCTGGTTGGAGCAGCTGAGTATATAAACTCGAGGACACACAGTCCCGGACACACAGTCCTCACTGTATTCTCCTTGAGCTAAAGTCACACAGACCTCGCCCAAAACTCATGGTAAGTCTTTAGGTGACTTCCAAACCTTCACAGACTTGGTCACTTGGCGATCCACAATTCCTCTTGGATGCTCAGACCATGACGCCTAACCGTCTGGAGGATACACAATGCTCAAAGGTAACAAGCATCGGTTCCACACAGGAACAATCTCTAAAGTGATTCTCAATCACTTTGGGTTTGTAGGTGTTTGGGTTTGGGTTTTCCTCACTTGATGATTTTCTCTCAAAGTCCTCGGAGGATGGGATGCTCTCAATGACAAGTGTCGGTTTCTCGCGGAGCAGCCAACCAGCTAGTGGTTGTAGTGGGCGGCTATTTATAGCCTAGGGAGCAGCCCAACATGATAAGACATAAATTCCCTTCAATGATATGACCATTAAGTGGGTAAATATTTTGGGACAGCTGGCGCGTAGCACAACAACGGTCGGATATTTGAGATTCTAATTCCTTAGGGCTGTCATGTTCCTCACTGTGTAGGCAATCCGCACTGGCGAATTCCTAACTCAGTCAGAACAAATTCCACAGAGACCAGAAGATCTTTGTCTCTGTCACTGAAGAAATTGACTGAACTGATATGAGATTTCCAATGGCTTCACTCGAAAGGATTGGGTAGGTGTACGATTTTGAGATGAGCATCACTTGGAAATCAGTTTCCTTAGTATTACCTCGACCCCCTTTAACAGTACGGTGTTTCCTATGACTCAAGAAAGATAAAAGGAAACTACGAAAACAAAAGTCTTCACGCTTCATAATCCTCGCAGGAATATCCAAGTCTTCAAGGTCACACCAATTTCTTCACTTTCAAAATCTTTAGGAGAACCAAAGTCGTCAGTTGAAGACATACATTTTTAGGGGTCAACTTTCATCGTAAATATCAAACTCCTCATCGACTTATAGAGCTTGTGTACACTCAAAAACATATTATTCCCTTAACCTATAAGTCTTCAATACACCAAAATCACTAAGAGGCACTAGATGCACTTACAATCTCCCCCATTTTGGTGATTGTTGACACATAGGTTAAGTTTTCAACGGGGATAAACATATCAATTGTAAGTGCTCAATACTGAGGAATTTGATTGCAAGATATAGAAGAACTCCCCCTGAAGATGTGCATATGTGAGGAATTTGTTTTCAACAAGCAATGCACATAGTAGAGTAATATCATGGAGATCTCCCCCCATATCTTGTAATTCATACACGCATTTAACATATCGAATGAAGAATTTGAAATGCATGATGAAATATGGTGACTGATGTAATTCAGCATGCGTGCATTAGCATATATGAGGAAATAACATGCAAAAAAATAGAGCAAAACTATCAGGCCACCATTGGACTTAAGT
>NW_025248804.1:0-2296 GCF_018294505.1 Triticum aestivum | reverse complement strand
TTTTTTTCTTTTCTGTTATATTTATTTTCTTCTATTTATTTGTGAGTAGTTTTTCATCTAGTTTGCCAAAATTCAACATTTTCATAGTTCATTTTGTAGTGATTTTCAATTTCACGGTCATTTTGTAAACGATTGAAAAATAGCAAATATAATTTTTTTTCTTTTCTGCTTTATTTTTTCTTCTATTTATTTCTGAGTAGTTTTTTCTTTTCTGCTATATTTATTTTCTTCTATTTATTTTTGAGTAGTTTTTTATATAGTTTTTTTTCTTTTCAGCTATAGTTTTTCTTTCTTTTCTGCTATTTTTTCTGTTAGTGCCCGTAGTTTTCAAATTTGAATAGTTTAAATTTTGAATTATTTTAAATTAGTGTGAATTTGTTTGCACATAAAATTTCTTCGCGTTTCAAATGCCAAAACACATAACTACCCTAACTATTACAGAGATTCCCCTCTCGGTGCGAAACACAAAAGAAAGTGATGATAGCTAGTGAAGCCGATCACATCCCAGATCTTTGGGTGTGAAACTTTTTCTTCGCGTGTGTCCCTTTGCGCCGTAACCATGGAAAATCTTCATCATTTAACGGGATGCTCGGGTCAATATTCACTGTGAATGGAGTAATTTCATCAAACTTTTCATATTCTTCTGACTTGTCAGTCTTGTCATCCACTCCCACGATGTTTCTCTTCCCAGAAAGAACCATGTGCCGCTTTGGCTCATCGTACGATGCATTCCCTTCCTTAACTTTTCTTTTTCTTGGCTTGGTAGACATGTCCTTCACATAGAAAACCTGTGCCACATCATTGGCTAGGACGAATGGTTCGTCTGCATACGCAAGATTGTTGAGATCCACTGTTGTCATTCCGTACTGCGGGTCTTCCGTTACCCCGCCTCGTGTCATATTGACCCATTTGCACCGAAACAAAGGGACCTTTAAACCACGTCGATAGTCAAGTTCCCATATGTCCTGTATATAACCATAATATGTTTCCTTTCCCGTCTTGGTTTCTGCATCAAAGCGGACACCACTGTTTTGGTTGGTGCTCATCTTATCTTGGGCGATCGTGTAAAATGTATTACCATTTATCTCGTACCCTTTGAAAGTCATTATATTCGAAGATGGTAACTGGAACAGCAAGTACAGGTCATCTTCAATAGAGGTGTGATGCATGGTACGTGTCTGCAACCAGCTGCCGAAACTCCTGGTTTGTTCACGTGTAATCCAGTCATCAGACCGCTCCGGGTGTTTGGAGCGTAGCAAATTCTTGTGTTCATCCATATACGGAGCCACCAAGGCGGAATTCTGTAGAACTGTGTAGTGTGCTTCAGTGAGAGAATGCCCGTCCATACATATTATTTGTTCCCCTCCTAGCGTGCCTTTTCCATCCAGTCTGCCCTTATGCCGCGATTCAGGAACACCAATCGGCTTAAGGTCAGGAATAAAGTCAATACAAAACTCAATGACCTCCTCATTTTGATGGCCCTTGGAGATGCTTCCTTCTGGCCTAGCACGGTTATGAACATATTTCTTTAAGACTCCCATGAACCTCTCAAAGGGGAACATATTGTGTAGAAATACAGGACACAAAACGTTAATCTCTTCGCATAGGTGAACTAGGATGTGCGTCATGATGTTGAAGAAGGATGGTGGGAACACCAACTCGAAACTGACAAGACATTGCACCAAATCATTCTGTAACCTTGGTATGATTTCTGGATCGATTACCTTCTGAGAGATTGCATTGAGAAATGCACATAGCTTCACAATGGCTAATCGAACGTTTTCCGGTAGAAGCCCCCTCAATGCAACCAGAAGCAGTTGCGTAATAATCACGTGGCAGTCATGAGACTTTAGGTTCTGGAACTTTTTCTCTGCCATGTTTATTATTCCCTTTATATTCGACGAGAAGCCAGACGGTACCTTAATACTGAGCAGGCATTCAAAGAAGATTTCCTTCTCTTCTTTGGTAAGAGCGTAGCTTGCATGACCCTGATGTATGCCGTCTTCTCCGTGCATACGTTGCTGGTCCTCCCATGCCTCAGGTGTATCTTTTGTCTTCCCATACACGCCCAAGAAGCCAAGCAGGGTCACGCAAAGATTCTTCATCACGTGCATCACGTCGATTGCGGAGCGGACCTCTAGGTCTTTCCAATATGGCAGGTCCCAAAATATAGATTTCTTCTTCCACATGGGTGCGCGTCCGTCAGCGTCCTTTGGAACAGCTTGTCCGCCAGGACCCTTTCCAAATATCACCTTCAAATCCTTGACCATATCATGTACATCAGCACCAGTACGGT
>NW_025248803.1:0-2296 GCF_018294505.1 Triticum aestivum | reverse complement strand
TGTCCAGTGTTCCTTGCCGGGATTACTTTGGTATCTTGCTACCAAACTTACGGCAAGGTTTACATCGGGTCTGGTACACAGCATGGCATACATAATAGATCCTATGGCTGAAGCATAGGGGATGACACTCATCTCTTCTTTATCTTTTGCCGTGGTCGGTGACTGAGCCGAGCTCAATCTCACACCTTGTAACACAGGCAAGAACCCCTTCTTGGACTGATCCATTTTGAACCTCTTCAAAATCTTATCAAGGTATGTGCTTTGTGAAAGACCTATGAGGCGTCTCGATCTATCTCTATAGATCTTGATGCCTAATATGTAAGCAGCTTCTCCAAGGTCCTTCATTGAAAAACACTTATTCAAGTAGGCCTTAATGCTGTCCAGAAATTCTATATTATTTCCCATCAAGAGTATGTCATCTACATATAATATGAGAAATGCTACAGAGCTCCCACTCACTTTCTTGTAAACGCAGGCTTCTCCATAAGTCTGCATAAACCCAAACGCTTTGATCATCTCATCAAAGCGAATGTTCCAACTCCGAGATGCTTGCACCAGTCCATAAATGGATCGCTTGAGCTTGCATACTTTGTTAGCGTTCCGAGGATCGACAAAACCTTCCGGCTGCATCATATACAGCTCTTCCTTAAGATGTCCGTTAAGGAATGCCGTTTTGACGTCCATCTGCCATATCTCATAATCATAGTATGCGGCAATTGCTAACATGATTCGGACGGACTTCAGCTTCGCTACGGGAGAGAAAGTCTCGTCGTAGTCAATCCCTTGAACTTGTCGATAACCCTTAGCGACAAGTCGAGCCTTATAGATGGTAACTTTACCATCCGCGTCTGTCTTCTTCTTAAAAATCCATTTGTTTTCTATCGCTCGCCGATCATCGGGCAAGTCTGTCAAAGTCCATACTTTGTTTTCATACATGGATTCTATCTCGGATTTCATGGCTTCAAGCCATTTGTTGGAATCCGGGCCCGCCATCGCTTCTTCATAGTTCGAAGGTTCATTGTTGTCTAACAACATGATTTCCAGGACAGGGTTGCCGTACCACTCTGGTGCGGAACGTGTCCTTGTGGACCTACGAAGTTCAGTAGTAACTTGATCCAAAGTACCTTGATCATCATCATTGTTTTCCTCTTCAGTTGGTGTGGGCATCACAAGAACGGTTTCCTGCGCTGCGCCACTTTCCCGCTCAAGAGGTAGTACTTCATCGAGTTCTACTTTCCTCCCACTTACTTCTTTCGAGAGAAACTCTTTTTCCAGAAAGCATCCGTTCTTGGCAACAAAGATCTTGCCTTCGGATCTTAAGTAGAAGGTATACCCGACAGTTTCCTTAGGGTATCCTATGAATACGCATTTTTCCGACTTGGGTTCGAGCTTTTCAGGTTGAAGTTTCTTGACATAAGCATCGCATCCCCAAACTTTTAGAAACGACAGCTTAGGTTTCTTTCCAAACCATAATTCATACGGTGTCGTCTCAACGGATTTAGACGGTGCCCTATTTAAAGTGAATGTAGCTGTCTCTAGAGCGTATCCCCAAAATGATAGCGGTAAATCGGTAAGAGACATCATAGACCGCACCATATCCAATAGAGTGCGATTACGACGTTCGGACACACCGTTTCGCTGAGGTGTTCCAGGCAGCGTGAGTTGTGAAACGATTCCACATTTCCTTAAGTGTGTACCAAATTCATGACTTAAGTATTCTCCTCCACGATCTGATCGTAAGAATTTTATCTTTCGGTCACGTTGATTCTCTACCTCATTCTGAAATTCCTTGAACTTTTCAAAGGTCTCAGACTTGTGTTTCATTAAGTAGACATAACCATATCTACTCAAGTCATCAGTGAGAGTGAGAACATAACGATATCCTCCGCGAGCCTCAACGCTCATTGGACCGCACACATCGGTATGTATGATTTCCAACAAGTTGGTTGCTCGCTCCATTGTTCCGGAGAACGGAGTCTTGGTCATTTTGCCCAAGAGGCATGGTTCGCACGTGTCAAACGATTCATAATCAAGAGACTCTAAAAGTCCATCGGCATGGAGCTTCTTCATGCGCTTGACACCAATG
Organism: Triticum aestivum; assembly: GCF_018294505.1. NCBI lineage: Eukaryota > Viridiplantae > Streptophyta > Magnoliopsida > Poales > Poaceae > Triticum > Triticum aestivum. Next base: position 210 of record NW_025248803.1, on the reverse strand, counting down.
TGACCAAGGCGGCAGTGCCACAAGTATGTGGGACTATCGTTATCAACTTTAAATCTTTTGGCATCTACACTATGAACATGTGTAATATTACGCTCGAGATTCATTAAGAATAAACCATTGACCATCGGAGCATGACCATAAAACATATCTCTCATATAAATCGAACAACCATTATTCTCTGACTTAAATGAGTAGCCATCTCGTATTAAA
>NW_025248802.1:0-2297 GCF_018294505.1 Triticum aestivum | reverse complement strand
CCCACTTAGACAGACATCTCTCTAGTCATCTAAGTGATCACGTGATCCAAATCAACTAAACCATGTCCGATCATCACGTGAGATGGAGTAGTTTCAATGGTGAACATCTCTATGTTGATCATATCTACTATATGATTCACGCTCGACCTTTCGGTCTCCGTGTTCCGAGGCCATATCTGTATATGCTAGGCTCGTCAAGTATAACCTGAGTATTCCGCGTGTGCAACTGTTTTGCACCCGTTGTATTTGAACGTAGAGCCTATCACACCCGATCATCACGTGGTGTCTCAGCACGAAGAACTTTCGCAACGGTGCATACTCAGGGAGAACACTTCTTGATAATTAGTGAGAGATCATCTTAAAATGCTACCGTCAATCAAAGCAAGATAAGATGCATAAAGGATAAACATCACATGCAATCAATATAAGTGATATGATATGGCCATCATCATCTTGTGCTTGTGATCTCCATCTCCGAAGCATCGTCATGATCACCATCGTCACCGGCGCGGCACCTTGATCTCCATCGTAGCATCGTTGTCGTTTACGCCATCTATTGCTTCTACGACTATCGCTACCGCTTAGTGATAAAGTAAAGCAATTACAGGGCGTTTGCATTTCATACAATAAAGCGACAACCATATTAATCCTGCCAGTTGCCGATAACTTCGGTTACAAAACATGATCATCTCATACAATAAAATATAGCATCACGTCTTGACCATATCACATCACAACATGCCCTGCAAAGACAAGTTAGACGTCCTCTACTTTGTTGTTGCAAATTTTACGTGGCTGCTACGGGCTTAGCAAGAACCGTTCTTACCTACGCATCAAAACCACAACGATAGTTTGTCAAATAGACTCCGTTTTAACCTTCACAAGGACCGGGCGTAGCCACACTCGGTTCAACTAAAGTGAGAGAGACAGACACCCGCCAGCCACCTTTAAGCACGAGTGCTCGTAACGGTGAAACCAGTCTCGCGTAAGCGTACGCGTAATGTCGGTCCGGGCCGCTTCATCTCACAATACCGCTGAACCAAAGAATGACATGCTGGTAGGCAGTATGACTTATATCGTCCACAACTCACTTGTGTTCTACTCGTGCATATAACATCAACGCATAAAACCTAGGCTCGGATGCCACTGTTGAGGAACGTAGTAATTTAAAAAAAAATTCCTACGCACACGCAAGATCATGGTGATGACATAGCAACGAGAGGGGAGAGTGTTCGTCCACGTACCCTCGTAGAACGTAAGCGGAAGCGTTATGACAACGCGGTTGATGTAGTCGTACGTCTCCACGATCCGACCGATCCAAGTACCGAACGTACGGCACCTCCGAGTTCTGCACACGTTCAGCTCGATGACGATCTCCGGCCTCCGATCCAGCCGAGCTCCGGAGATGAGTTCCGTCAGCACGACGGCGTGGTGACGATGATGATGTTCTACCGGCGCAGGGCTTCGCCTAAACTCCACGACGATATGACCGAGGTAGAATATGGTGGAGGGGGGCACCGCACACGGCTAAGGAACGATCCGTAGATCAACTTGTGTGTCTATGGGGTGCCCCCTGCCCCCGTATATAAAGGAGGGAGGGAGGAGGAGGCCGGCCCTAGGAGGGGCGCGCCATGGGGAGTCCTACTCCCACCGGGAGTAGAATTCCCCCTTTCCTAGTCCAACTAGGGGTCCTTCCATGTAGTAGGAGTAGGAGACAAGGAAGGGGAAGAGAGAAGGGAAGGAAGGAGGGGGTGCGGCCCCTCCCCCTAGTCCAATTCGGACTAGGCCTTGGGGGGCGCGCGGCCTGCCCTAGGCAGCCCCTCTCTCTTTCCCGCAGGGCCCAATAAGGCCCAATACTTCTCCCTGGCGAATTCCCGTAATTCTCCGGTACTCCGAAAAATACCCGAATCACTTGGAACCTTTCCGAACTCCGAATTTAGTCGTCCAATATATCGATCTTTACGTCTCGACCATTTCGAGACTCCTCGTCATGTCCCCGATCTCATCCGGGACTCCGAACTCCTTCGGTACATCAAAACTCATAAACTCATAATATAACTGTCATCGAAACCTTAAGCGTGCGGACCCTACGGGTTCGAGAACTATGTAGACATGACCTAGAACTATTCTCGGTCAATAACCAATAGCGGGACCTGGATGCCCATATTGGCTCCTACATATTCTACGAAGATCTTTATCGGTCAAACCGCATAACAACATACGTTGTTCCCTTTGTCATCGGTATGTTACTTGCCCGAGATTCGATCGTCGGTATCCAATACCTAGTTCAATCTCGT
>NW_025248801.1:0-2297 GCF_018294505.1 Triticum aestivum | reverse complement strand
TCAGGAACATCCTGCTTGGCAAAACGGGCGAGCTTCTGGAACAACTTGTTGTAGTCATAGACAGACAAAGAGCCTTGCTTCAGATTGCGGAATTCCTGACGCTTACTCTCAACCACACTTTGAGGGATGTGATGAGCGCGGAAATCTTGACGGAAATCATCCCAAGTGATCAGACGTCCACCTCTGGAATCCTTGTACTGCTGGAACCACTCTGCAGCCTGATCTTTGAGCTGGAAAGAAGCGAACTTGACGAAATCTTCAGGCCTGACGTTGCTGCATTCAAAATGCTTGCCCAGATCCACTAGCCAATCGTCAGCATCGGTAGCCTCAACACAACCGCTGAACGTCTTTGGGCCATTTGCGAGGAACTGGTTCAGAGTAGCAAAGTGGTGCTGATTGTGGCCTTGATTCCCTTGACTGCCTTGATTGCGCTCTTGGAGAATTTGCATGATCAACTGTGTGTTTGCATTAGTAGCGGTCATCACAGCTTGCCATGCTTCCGGAGGAGGGGGAGGTGGAGGCGGATCAGGATTCGGAGTCGTGCGCGTTGGAGGAGCCATCCTGAACAGGTTGACCACCATTAGCACATAGATAGACAACAATATAGAAGCTGAATCCAACGGAATGAAAATTGCAACATATAGTCTTCACATCCGAACAAAATGAACGAATGCATTCCTCTTCAAATGATCACATATCCATAAATTGCGAAGCCACGAAGAATTAAGGTAGAGAAATAAATCAACAAGGTACGGATCAAGAACGAATAATCGGTAAGAAATCCCAATCTCAAACCAATATCCGTGGAAGAAGAACTAGAGCTACTAGAATTCCCACCTATGAAATTCCCGAACCTTTCCGGTTATGCAATCAGGTGTTGGGGATACAGGGGAAGCACAATATCTCACCCAAACTAGCAAATCCTACATCCAGCTGTATCCATCCTTCAACACATAACCAGGAAAACTTCGGAAACCATCTACCTCAACCTTCGAAAAGCATCCGTTATACAAGTTATGGCGATACTCCCGAACTCCCGCCCCAGTACTGGGTGGCGTCGAGGTTATCTCACCAACGAACTGCATAAAAGAGATTTTTTATGTCGGCGAACATATCTCAAGTATACCAGAATTGCAACGATAAAATTGTGACGACAACACCTCGGAGCTCAACTCCCCGGGACACTGCCACAACCCCTAAAGACAGGAGGCACCAAGAACAATGTTCTCGTCACAAAACCATCGGAACAAAACCAAGATACTCGCGTGATCCTAAAAAAATTTAGTGAAATTTGAGAAGAGAAGAGTCAAAACTCTACGCCAGGATGCCTTACCAGAGCGATGAGGAGACTGGGAAGTAAAAAAGAATTCCTAAGCTCTCCGATATATAATTCCTAAGGACTCAAAACATTTTTTTCTAGACACAACTCGGCTGCTAAAAACGATCAAGCAATGGGGCTCCTAAGGTCGGGGAAGGCTCTGATTACCAACTTGTAACGCCCTCGATGCGGCTATAGCTCCCACGTGTCGAGGCACGACTTAGAGACATAACCGCATTGAAAGCAATGTCGCAAGTCAGGCAATCATTACAACATCCCATGTAATATATAATAAAAGGGGGAGATAACATAGTTGGCTTACACTCGCCACGTCACATCAGAGTACATAAATAACAACCATCAAACAAGCACTCATGGCCCGACTACGGCGCCAAAATAGAAAAGAACCCAACATGCGACAAGGTCCTGAATCGATAACCCCAACTAGGCACCACTACTGATCATCCGGAAAAGATACGTAGTATCGCTGAGAGTCCTCGTCGAACTCCCACTGGAGCTCGTAGTCGTCAACAGGAGCAGAAACACCTGGACCTGCATCTGGAGTTGTAGTATCTGTGAGCCACAGGGACTCAGCAATCTCACACCCACGCGATCAAAACTATTTAAGCTCATAGGAATGGATAAGGCAAATATATGTGGAGCTGCAGCAAGCGACTAGCATATGTGGTGGCTAACTTATACGCAAAAGAGAGCGAGAAGAGAAGGCGAAGCACGAGCGAGAAGCTAAAGGAACACCCTGCGCAAGCATAACTCCAACACCGTGTCCACTTCCCGGACTCCGCCGAGAAGGGGCCATCACGGTAACACACACGGTTGATTCATTTTAATTAAGTTTAATTCAAGTAATCTACAACCGGACATTAACAAATTCCCATCCGCCCATAACCGCGGGCACGGCTTTCGAAAGATCAATCCCTGCAGGGGGGTCCCAACTTAGCCCATAACAAGCTCTCACGGT
>NW_025248800.1:0-2297 GCF_018294505.1 Triticum aestivum | reverse complement strand
CCTCCCGATCAACAGGACCCCGTTTTGACCGTAGGAGGTCCAACACAAGTCAGTTTCCTCCGTTTTGCGGTACGCCAGACCCCTCCTGATGAACAGGATCCCTTTTCGAACGTGGCCGGTCGAACACGAGGCCGTTTCCTCTGTTTTGCGGTATGCCAGGCCTCGTTTCCATCGGCTATTCCGTCCAAGCCCTCCCGATGAACACGACGACACATTCCGTTCCGACCCAACCGGTTGACTCCCCATGAACACGACGACGACGATGTTTCTCCGTTCCGAGCCATCCATGTACATGACCCATGGCCGTACATATGCGCGAGTAGGTGTTCGAGACCTCGCCCGTATGTACGTACGTGGCTGTATTTACTTTCTTGCACCCTGGCCATTGTACATATGTGTATATGCTATGTGCGCGCCTCAACTACGACATGTGCGCGCCTCTACTACGACACGTGCGCGCCTCTGCATCGACCAGTATGTACGTACACGTTCGCGACCAGAATGACAACGCTACGTACGCTTCAACCAGGTGGGTCTCGGCTGTCAAGCAATTCCTTGTGTGCGAAGATGTAGCTGGTGGGTCCCAGCAGTCAGGGGGGCGAATCGTTTTTTTTCGGACGCACTTCCTTGCGTGGGAAGATGTAGTTGGTGGGGTCCCAGTAGTCAGGAGGGAAACGTGTTTTTTTGCAAAATAGGTGGCCCGTCCGATGGGTCCCCGCTGTGAGGTGGAGGAATAATTATTTTGTGCGTAATAAGGAGGCACTTCCTTGCGGCTGCCGTGGAACCAGTTGTCAGCCTCTCCACGTATAGTACTCTTCCGATGGAAATCGATCGTTGACCACATTGACCACGCCGCGCTGAGAGCACCACGGTGGTGGACGATGGTGAGGCCCAGGAAGGGGACGACGCGGAGCCGAGGAAGACGCGACAGTGGATGCCCACGCAGAGAGGAGTACAAGGGTTCACTGGTTCTACTGCGGTGTGAGGCTGCCGTCACCGCAGAATAACATGGGGTGTGGGTGAGTGGAGAGATGGAATGGCCAGCGGTGGGAGTAGTAGGGGGCGGTGAGGCCTCCGCGGTAGCACAACCGGTCACGGGAGGCAGGAGTAGGCGGCACGACTGGCGCTGCTTTGGGCGGCTGGAGCAAGAAGACCAGAGGTTGTAGAAGCACGATGGCCGCTGGATGGACATCTTGTGGTCACTGCAGCTAGAATCATTTATATTGACTAAGTTGACAAAGCCCTTGGTACGCGTCAACTTAGTAGGCCCATAGGTCAGCTTTCGAAATGGTGCACCCCAGATGTCAGGGTGAAGCTAGAATATCCGAGATTAAAGAAGAAGCACGACATCCGTTGGATGAACATCCAATGGCCACCGCTGCTAGAATTGTGTGTTGACTATGAGTTGACAAAGCCTTGTATATGCGTCAATGATAACCCACAAGTATAGGGGATCACAACAGTTTTCGAGGGTAGAGTATTCAACCCAAATTTATTGATTCGACACAAGGGGAGCCAAAGAAGATTCTCAAGTATTAGCAGTTGAGTTGTCAATTAAACCACACCTGGATAACTTAGTATCTGCAGCAAAGTATTTAGTAGCAAATTAGTATGGTAGTAATAGTAACAGTAGCAAAAGTAATAGTAGCAGTTTTGTGGTAATTGTAACAATAGCAACGGTAAAGTAAATAAGCAAAGCACAATATGTGAAAAGCTCGTAGGCATTGGATCAGTGATGGATAATTATGTCGGATGCGATTCCTCATGTAATAGTTATAACATAGGGTGACACAAAACTAGCTCCAGTTCATCAATGTAATGTAGGCATGTATTCCAAATATAGTCATACGTGCTTATGGAAAAGAACTTGCATGGCATCTTTTGTCCTACCCTCCTGTGGCAGCGGGGTCCTTATAGAAACTAAGGGATATTAAGGCCTCCTTTTAATAGAGTACTGAACCAAAGCATTAACACATAGTGAATACATGAACTCCTCAAACTACGGGCATCACCGAGAAGTATCCCGATTATTGTCACTTCGGGGTTGTCGGATCATAACACATAATAGATGACTATAGACTTGCAAGATAGGATCAAGAACTCACATATATTCATGAAAACATAATAGGTTCAGATCTGAAATCATGGAACTCGGGCCCTAGTGACAAGCATTAAGCATAGCAAAGTCATAGCAACATCAATCTCAGAACATAGTGGATACTAGGGATCAAACCCTAACAAAACTAACTTGATTACATGGTAAATCTCATCCAACCATCACCGTCCAGCAAGCCTAT
>NW_025248799.1:0-2297 GCF_018294505.1 Triticum aestivum | reverse complement strand
ATGAACCAGACCTGACACGACTCTAAGCATAGCAGGCATAGCAAGGTAGGAACAACACATACATATGGCTCAATCAACTCCTACACATGCTAGTGGGTTTCATCTAGTTACTGTGGCAATGACAGGTCATGCAGAGGAAATGGGTTCAACTACCGTGGCACACAGCAGTTTGAAACGCGTTGTCTTAATGCAGTAAAAGAGAGCAGGAGCGAGAACATGGGATTGTATCGATATGATCAAATGGTTGGTTGCTTGCCTGATGGTTCGATGCACGGATACGGTTCTTCGTTAGGGTAATCACGGTACTCCTCGGGGACAGAACCTGTCGCAAAGGACATCGATACACAAGCATCACCAAACAATGTGCAACAATATGATGCATGCATGAAACATGGCAATATGAGTGTGTTGGGCTAATGCAACTAAAGCCAGAAGGGTTTGAACAAATTTGAATCAAAGATTCAAATTCCAAATTCAAATATAGCCTTTTAAAGTGCCTTTTCTTGTTCTGCTTAAAACATCAATTTAACTTGTTTGATCATGCATGAAAATAGTACAGATGGATAGATTGGATTTTTCTGATCATTTTTCATATATAATTTGTCCAATTTGGAGTTACAGAATAAAAGTTATGAATTTTTGAAGTTTAAATAATATTCTGGAATTTCCTGATTTAATTTAAATCCAGAAATTCAATTACTGCGTCAGCCTGACGTCAGTGTGACATCAGCAGGTCAACGGAACAGGTCTGGGTCAAACCTGACAGTGGGTCCCGCATGTCAGGGTGATTATTTTAATTAAAACTTAATTAAAAATAATCCTGTTTAATTAACAGGGCTGGGCCCCACCTGTCATTGACTCAGGGGAGTCAACCAGGGCCCACCCGTGGTCAAAGTCAATGTCGGCTGCCGGCGTTTAGTCGCCGGCGAGCCCGACGCGGCAGCGGAAGTGGTTTTGGTCATTTCGGCCACCAAACGGACCGCGGAGACCACCGGAGTGGAGCTGAGGGCAACCCGCAGCTCTTGGCGGAGCCCGTTGGGGTCGGGGTGGCCGGAGTCGACGGCGGCGAGCTCGGCTGCGGCCGCCGGGGTTCGGTCGTGCACGGGAACGGTGCTGGAGCTCGAAGTCGAGCAAAACGAGGCGCTAGGGATGCTCTACGGGGTTTTGCGAACTCGTTGGACTCGCCGGGGTGACCAAATGGTCACCGGAGCTGCGTCGACGGCGAGCTCGGCGACGGCGGAGGTTCGGCCGTGGTGGGGAGGAGGCTACGGTGAGGGAACAAGGGGAAGGAGAGGGGGAAATGGTGGCGTAGCTCACCGCGGTTGCAGTGGGCGTCGAAGCGGGCTCGGGGACGCGCTGGAGACGGCGAATTCGACGGCGACGGTGGTCGGAGCCCGAAGAGGGGAACGGCGACGTGGCGGCGATGCAGGGCTTCCGGGGAGCTGTGGAGCGGTGGGGAGGAAGAGGGAGTCGAGGCGGAGCTCCTGAGCTGGTCGGGGGAGCGAGGGGTGGTCGGAGACAGCGGCTAAGGCGAACGGCGGCGACGGTGGTGTTCGGCCGGGCGAGAGAGAGAGCGAGGGAGAGGAGGGGAGAGCCGGGGGAGAGTGAGAGAGAGCAGGGGGGAGGCGTGGCGTCGTCCAGGGACACCGAGGCGAGGAGGGGAGGGCAGGCAGGCAGGGAGAGAGGTGGCGTGGCGCGGTGGCCATGCGCGCGCGCCGGCCACACTCCCCTCCCTCTGTCGGGACGAAGACGACAGAGGAGGGAGGTGGGCTGGGCCGGCTGCTGGCTGGGCCGGCCAGCTGGCTGGGCTGCACAGGGATGAGCCCAGGTAAGCTTCTCCCTTTTAGTTTTTTTCTGTTTTCTAATTTCTGACATTTGTTTTGATTTAAATAATATATTAAATCATTTATTTAACTTATGCCAATTTTTGCAGGAGCTATTTATATTATTCCAGAGCTCTTTTATAATTGGCATAATATTTGGGCATATATTAATATATATAATTAATATATTTCCAATGCAAATATTTATGCATTAATTCCAAATGCCCAAAATAAATGTCCATGAGCCACTAAAAATATTGGTTTGATTTTTATCTCTGTCCAATATTTTCAGAGAGCAACATGAGCATTTTCTTGGACCCTTTTGGAGAAATTTTTATTTGGGTCATTTTCAAAATGATTCTGAGGGTTTCACAGATCCCCATTTCAAGTTTCTGATGAAGAGTAAACATGATGCAACACTCTAATGCATGACTAGCTAGGGTGTGACAACTCACCCCCACTCAAAAGAATCTC
>NW_025248798.1:0-2297 GCF_018294505.1 Triticum aestivum | reverse complement strand
CACCACAAGACCACATCCACATCCTTACTACATCCAATGGTTCAACAACAGCGGCAAGGTTAAGGTAACACGTACTGTTCGTGTGCATTTTAGTATCTCTACATATGCTGATTATGTTGATTGTGATGTGGTACCTATGCAAGCATGTTCCTTATTACTTGGTAGACCATGGCAATTTGATAAAAATTCTGTACACCATGGTAGAAACAATCACTATACTCTTGTTCATAAGGATAAAAATATTACTTTGCTTCCTATGACTCCTGATTCCATTTTGAAAGATGATATTAATAGAGCTAATAAAGCAAAACAGGAGACGAATAAGAGTGAAAATCAGATTGTGGCAAAAGAATTTGAGCAACAAATGAAGCCTAATAATAAACCATCTAGTGTTGCTTCTGAAATTAAATTGAAAAGTGCATGTTTATTTGCCACCAAATCTGATATTGATGAGCTAGATTTCAGCAAATCTGTTTGCTATGCTTTTGTTGATAGAGGCGGAGGTGTCCCGTCTTTCGATGAGATGATGGATTTCGCTTTGGTGGAAGTCGACTTTGACGATCCGACTACGAACGTGCGAGGACGTCGCGCCTTAGCAATCGCTAAACCAACTCCGAGAGGTTATTGACCATGCCGGAGCACGATCAACCTGACCACGAGGGTCTGTTTTCTGCGAGCAAACGAAGAACAAGCAAGAAACTGAGATTGCAATCTGGATATTGCGAATATAAGATGAAAGCTTTATTGATCAAGGTGGGGTTCTGTGACGCCTTTGTCTGGTCGTTGAACACAAACGAAGTACGCGAAGTTGCAGCTATGGCGAACTTTTAATCTAAACAAAACCCAAAGTCTAAACGATGCCCTAAGGGCTGTATATATGGAGGAAGAGGGGGGGAATTTCGTGGCCCTTGGAGGAGGGGTCCGAAATCAACCCTATCTCTTGTTTCCCCACACATACGGACTCTAAAAATAGCCTATGATAGAGGCAAAGGTGTCCCGTCTTTCGATGAGATGATGGATTTCGCTTTGGTGGAAGTCAACTTTAACGATCCGACTACGAACGTGCGAGGACGTCGCGCCTTAGCAATCGCTAAACCAACTCCGAGAGGTTATTGACCACGCCGGAGCAAGATCAACCTGACCACGAGGGTCTGTTTCCTGCGAGCAAACGAAGAACAAGCAAGAAACTGAGATTGCAATCTGGATATTGCGAATATAAGATGAAAGCTTTATTGATCAAGGTGGGGTTCTGTGACGCCTTTGTCTGGTCGTTGAACACAAACGAAGTACGCGAAGTTGCAGCTATGGCGAACTATTAATCTAAACAAAACCCATGGGAAAAGCTACTAGATGGATCTACTTATATAGGAGCAAGGGGTGGCGGCCAAGGAGGTGGAAGGACGTCCCAAGGCAGCCTAAAACTAAATCTAGGTCGTACAAGGCCAATGGGCCCAAGTGAAGGTGATGTAACACCTTTGGACTTGTAGTTTGACTCGGATTCTGCTGCAGCATCAGATTGTTTCGTCCACAACTCAACGCTCCGGACGAATTTGAAGGTGATTCCAATTGGGTTGGAAAGTGCACGAAATCTAGTTTCCAACAAAAAACGAATCACCCAATTCGGAGTCCGTATGAAAAACTTGTGTCCGTTTTGAGTCAGGTGTGTCTGTGCAGTCCGAATCTGAATCCAGAACGTGAGAGACTTGGACTCTATCTTCTCTTGGGCCAAAAGTGATGTGAGAGAACTTTTTGGACAGCAAATAAACATCTCTTTCTTCCTTATCTTCATATGTGGATTGTACAAATGTCCCATACACCTGCAATTAGACAAAACACAAAAGTGTGTGAAGTATTTTTGTTCTGGATAACATAAATAGATTATTGAATAGTTTGCACTAGAAATCACCTGACAAATATGCATATATGCAATATTTTTGGTCATATCCAAGGTAGTCATGTCCTCATCATCCTCCCCTTCTTGAAAATAAAGCCGTCCTCGGCGTTGGTTAATCTGAAATGTGGCTAACAAAAGAGACAAGGTGTACATGTTGTATATGTATATGTCATCCATTTTTACTTCCCTTGATTTTTTCATATATGACACATGAATAGATGAGTAACTTGCATAGTTCATAAAATCTAAAGCCAAAAAATTAGCACAAGAAGTAGAAGGCATGAAAATATTGCAACTCAGTTTGCACATATAAGTGAAGCTCTTATTCATTTCAAAAGATTGACAATGTTCATCATTAAACCATCCCAACATTGGTGAATAAACCTTACTTGCATCAAATTTA
>NW_025248797.1:0-2297 GCF_018294505.1 Triticum aestivum | reverse complement strand
TGTGAGCCACGGGGACTCAGCAATCTCGCACCCGCGAGATCAAGACTATTTAAGCTTATGGGTAAGGTAAAGGTATGAGGTGGAGCTGCAGCAAGCGACTAGCATATATGGTGGCTAACATACGCAAATGAGAGCGAGGAGAGAAGGCAAGGCACGGTCGATAAAGGTATGATCAAGAAGTGATCCTATAGCAACCTACGTCAAGCATAACTCCAACACCGTGTTCACTTCCCGGACTCCGCCGGAAAGAGACCATCACGGTTACACACGCGGTTGATGTATTTTAATTAAGGTCAACTTCGGGTTTTCTACAACCGGACATTAACAAATTCCCATCTGCCACATAACCGCGGGCACGGCTTTCGAAAGATAATACCCTGCAGGGGTGTCCCAACTTAGCCCATCACAAGCTCTCACGGTCAACGAAGGAATAGACCTCCACCCGAGACATTCCGATCAGACTCGGTATCCCGGTACAACAAGACATTTCGACAGGGTAAAACTAAACCAGCAACACCGCCCGAATGTGCCGACAAATCCCGATAGGAGCTGCACATATCTCTTTCTCAGGGCACACTCAGATGAGACTAGCTACGAGTAAAACCAACCCTCAAGTTTCCCCGAGGTGGCCCCGCAGGCAGCTCAGTTTGGACCAACACTCAGAGGAGCACTGGCCCGGGGGGGGGGTAAAATAATGATGACCCTTGAGTCCGCGAAACCCAAGGGAAAAAGAGGCTAGGTGGCGAAAGGTAAAACCAATGTTGGGCATTGCTGGAAGAGCTTTACTTAAGGCGAACTGTCAAGGGGTTCCCATTATAGCCCAACCGCGTAAGGGACGCAAAATCCGGGAACATAACACCGATATGACGGAAACTAGGGCGGCAAGAGTGGAACAAAACACCAGGCATAAGGCCGAGCCTTCCACCCTTTACCAAGTATATAGATGCATTAATTAAGTAAGATATATTGTGATATCCCAACAAGTAAACATGTTCCAACAAGGAACAACATCTCCATGTTCCAACAAGGAACAAACTTCAATCTTCACCTGCAACTAACAACGCTATAAGAGGGGCTGAGCAAAGCGATAATATAGCCAATCAACGGTTTGCTAGGACATGGTGGGTTAGAGGTTTGACATGGCAATTTGGGAGGCTGACAAGCAAATGGTAGGCATCGTAGCATTGGCATAGCAAAAGAGCGAGCAAACTAGCATAGCAAAGATAGTAGTGATTTCGAGGGTATGATCATCTTGCCTGAAATCCCGCAAGGAAGAAGAACGAGTCCATGAAGAAGACAAACGGACGTAGTCGAACGGTTCCTCACAAACTCGACGTTACCGGAACCAACCCGAAGAAGCAATCACCGGAAAAGAAGCACACAACATAGTAAATAACCAATACATCAACATGGCATGATGCACAAACGAGTATGATGCATGTCCGGTTTAATGAAGCATGGCATGGCAAGTGCAACAAACAATACTACAAGTTAAGTGGAGCTCAATATGCAACGAAGTGCATGTTGACGGAACACCACATCAATTATTTAGTTATCTCTCGTTATGGTACTCAACAAAGTTAAATGTTGGTTAACATGGCAAGAGGGTGAAGCAAAGTAAAACTACCTATCTAGTCAAGTTTAAGTGAGGCCGGAAGCAACGAGCAACAATTCCGGAAACTCCCCATATGCATATTTTAGATTAGGTCCTGTTCTTCCCTAAACACAATTTTAGGGTTGTTAAACATGCAAAGTAAGGCCACCATGTTAAACTAGGCAAAATTCTACCCCATTTACATATAAAGTTTATTTAAATCGGAGCTACGGTTATTTAGTTATGAATTAAATCATTTTAACATGGCATAGGAGCAAATTAAACAAACAGCAAGTTAAACATTTTAAACATGGATGAAATTGACATATTATTAAACTACACAAAATTCTAAGCATTTTACATGTTAAAAGTTTTTACATATGATGCACAGATTATGAGTTATTATATGCATGAAGTGCAAGGGGGTTTCTGCAAAACTGTAATTCCTCGGATAATGCTAAAATCGTAGGACTGGAAAAAAAAGATATGGGCCGAAACTGGCTGGGCCACAACAGGAGAGAAAAAAAAGGAGGGGGCGCTGGGGGTGGCCTCACCATGGGCCTTGGCCCGGACGGTGGAGAGGGAGGAGGCAGATCGGGCCGGTGGATCTGGACTGGGCCTCGGCTCTTGGGGCCCACGGCGGTGTGGTCAACGGGCACCAGGGAGCGAGCGGCTCCTCTGCTCGCTCCCGAGTGGACATGGC
>NW_025248796.1:0-2297 GCF_018294505.1 Triticum aestivum | reverse complement strand
TTTTTTTTCTAGGTGGTGGAAGGGTGCGTGAGATTGATCTGTTTTTACAGGCCTGTTGCTGTTAATTGATTTGAAAAACTGTTGACCCGATCAAAATCTTAAACCATATCCAAAATTGAATATCTCAATTGAATGAAAAAACTTCAAAATTAGGAAACCTAATGAACTGCAAGAATTGAATGGGGGAGCTCCTTGAAAAATTGTTGATCCGGTCAAAATCGGGTGACCTAATTTTAAATTCAAGACCTTAATTAATTACGAGGCTTTAAAAATTAAGAAGCATAGTGTCTAGTACAAAAGAATTGAATGAGAGAGTTTTGAAAAATTATCGACCTAGTTAAAATCAGGTGCCCAATTCCAATTGAAGACCTCAATTGAATATGGACTCTATTAAATTAGGAAGCATAGTGTTACATACTGTCATCCTCATGACAACGTAAATTGTCATAAAACATTTGATTTCACATGCTAAAAGCTATGACGTCTGATTTGTAGTGAAGTCCATGTAATTTGCTTTGGGAAGGAGAGTTCTGCATCGGGTTTTCAAAATTTTCAGCAAGAACAAGGAAGAGGAAGAGAACACGAGTAATCACATCAAAACTGATAGGCACCGCGACAATCCACTTTTGAGCCTAGGCTCATCTGCACCCTGCGTTGAAGCAAAAAATCAAAGCAAATACTAAAAAAAAATAAAAAAAATCATTTTTTTGCACGGTAGATAATTTTAGTGCATGAGGTCCGCTCTATTTTTTAAATTATTTGGACATCGGAGCAACTCTCGGCAAAAAAAGCAAATTCGAGGTATGTAAAAAAGTTTATTTTTCATCCACTATTTTGACTCGTTTGTCTTTTTTTGCTAAGAGCTACGCAGATGTTTAAATGATATAAAAATTAAAGTAGACCTCACGCAATAAAGTTTCTACCATGAAAAAGATATTTTTAAATTTTTAATGACTTTTTGTGACCGGTACGGATCAGCCGGGGCATCGAAACGCTGCGCTCGAGGCACCCGCTGCATTTCTACTGCTACTACTAGTACCGCAAAATAATTGGTGACTGGTCGACTGGATTCCAGTGAAGTCGCCGCGTGGAGTGTGAACTAAAGGCGAGCATTGCCAGACAAATTTTGGAAGGGCATGGACCCGTGATGGACGCAGATCCTAAGTCGTACTAGTACTGTATGGCCGACATGTGGGCCTAGTTGTTGTCGCGCCCACTTGAGAATCCCAGTCCCAGTCCACCCGTGACAGATGATTGGCCCGGATTACCTCACAAAAAAAAAGATGATTGCCTGGATTGCCTAAGAAAATGATAATTGGCCCGGAGATATGTCACTTCCCATGCCTGGCTGTCCGTGGATACATGTTTCACTCACTCTGGCTGTACCTCGCCAGAATTTAGTTAGGTGAGCCGCATTTGATGCATTTGCTCCCCTGACCCTCACCTCTGTCACTGTTTCTACCAGCACAGCACTGGTGCTCATCCAACAGTAAACCATCCTAGCTCTAAATGATTGACATGTGTGGGGCTGGAGAGCCATGAATGCGATGGCCCAAGGGAACTGGCTCCTCTAACATATAACATTAGAGAAGTAAAGTTAGATAAGGTACAGTATCCTAACTTTTCTTCTTTCAATTCATATAATTAAGACTAAAATGGCTTAAATAATTTGCAAATTACTGATCTATGTGTACATTATTAGTAATTACACACATACAAATTCATGGTGAAATACCAACAGATTATTTATATCTACATTAAATACCAACAGTAAAGAACCTGCTAATAGTTTCTAATTTTCCTTTTTCATTTTACACTAGTTTAGCACCGTAGCACCGTGACTTTTCAGGGCTGTTTGGTTCTAGGCCTAACCATGCCACACTTTGCCATATAATGTTGCCACATTTGCCTAAGGTTACTTCTTCAAAATAAAAGCCATAAGTTGGCAAACCTAAGGAAATATTGCCACATTTTGTAAGTGTATGTGATGTGAGACCCTAGTGTGGCTTGCCTAAGGTGTGTCTTGAACCAAACATCCACACAAGTTGATCAAACCTGACTAATCTTAGGTTGGCAACTTTAGACAAACTTAATCTCAAACCAAACAGTCCCAAATGTGCATGCATGGCCGCATGCGGTCCATCGGTTTTGGAGCTTGCTCGATCGAGTAGTACTACTCTGTTTACCTGTCCATCCTAAACCCACTTCTGCTTCGGTACATCCCCTTAAACACATTAAGGGCTGAGATTCCCTCATACCCCTTCGCTGCCAGGGGCACGATCGTCTTATTTAAAATT
>NW_025248795.1:0-2297 GCF_018294505.1 Triticum aestivum | reverse complement strand
AAAACAATTACCTGTTGCATGTTGCGGATGTCGTCGATGATCACAAGATCAAGATGGATGCAATGCGCTTGAAGATTAGAAAGATTAGAAAAGATGGCATTCATACTGAGGCTTGGTATCATTATGCCGTTGGATCAATTTGTACCTTAGTTGCGATTATGATTGCATTTGGTGTTGCATTGAAATGTTTTACATAGTTTCAATGTATGGTTTAATTAGATGCTCTAGAGAGCTATATATATGTTGTTCAGTGAGAACTATATATGTATGAACTTTATGTATTTTTTTAGTAATAACATTTGATCACTATTGTACTTTAGTTTTAATGTGATGATGAACTTCTATTAATTTGGTCACTTTTGTATTCATGATGTTCTGTAATGGTTTATGACACAATTAATTATATATAATGCACGCAGGTGAACCGACAATGAATGTACGGTGACAGACACACCTCCAAGTACATTAAGGGCGTGCATAATTTTCTCGAAGTGGCTGAGGCAAACAAGCAGAATGGTTTTTTGTGTTGTCCATGCCCAATATGTGGGAATACGAAGTCTTACTCTGACAGAAAAATCCTTCACACCCACTTGCTTATTAAGGGTTTCATGCTACACTATATTGTTTGGCCAAGCACGAAAAAAGAGGGGTTATGATGGAAGACAACGAAGAAGAAGAGGATGACAACAACTATATATGTGCCCCCTGAATACAGTGATGCTGCAACGGGGGAAGTTGAAGATCAAGAGGAACCAGACGATGTGCCCGATGATGATATTCGTCGGGTCATTGTTGATGCAAAGAGACAATGCAATAGTGAAAAGGAGAAGTTGAAGTTCGATTGCATGTTAGATGATCACAAAAAAGGGTTGTACCCCAATTGCAAAGATGGCAACACAAAGCTCGGTACCACACTGGAATAGCTGCACCAGAAGGTAGACAATGGTGTATCTGATAAAGGATTTGAGAAGCTACTGAAAATATTGAGGAAGAAGCTTCCACAGGAAAACGAATTGCCCAACAGTATGTACGGAGCAAAGAAGGTTGTATGCCCTCTAGTATTGGAGGTGCAGAAGATACATGCATGCCCGAATGACTGCATCCTCTACTGCGGTGCGTACGAGGATTTGAACACATGCCCGATATGCGGTGCATTGCGGTATAAGATCAGACGAGATGACCCTAGTGATGTTGAGGGCGAGCGGCCCTGGAAGAGGGTTCCTGCCAAGGTGACGTGGTACACTCCTATAATACCATGGTTGAAATGTCTGCTCAGAAACAAAGAGCATGCCAAGTTGATGTGATCACACAAAGAGGAAGAAAGACGGGAAGTTGAGAGCACCCGCTGACGGGTCGCAGTGGAGAAAAATCAAGAGAAAGTGGGGGGAGTTTGCAGATGACGCAAGGAACATATAGTTTGGTTTAAGCACGGATTGCATTAATCCTTTTCGGGAACAAAGCAGCAATCATAGCACCTGGCTCGTGACTCTATGTATCTATAACCTTCCTCATTGGTTGTGCATGAAGCGGAAGTTCATTATCATGCCAGTTCTCATCCAAGGCCCTAAGCAACCCAGCAACGACATTGATGTGTACCTAAGGCCATTAGTTGAAGAAATTTTACAGCTGTGGAATGGAAACGGTGTACGTGCGTGGGATGAGCACAAACAACAGGAATTTGACCTACATGTGTTGCTGTTTTTAACCATCAATGATTGGACTCCTCCCAGTAACCTTTCAGGACAGACAAGCAAGGGATACTCATGCACGCATTGTTCATATGACACCGAAAGTATATATTTGGAAAAATGCAGGAAAAATGTGTACCTGGGGCATCGTAGATTTCTTCCGACCAACCATCAATGTTGAAAGAAAGGCAAACATTTCAAAGGCGAGGCAGATCACCGAAAGAAGCCCGCCGTCTGTAATGGTGATCATGTACTTGCTATGGTCAATGATTTACAATTAATCTTTGGAAAGGGTCACGGCGGACTATCTGTTCCGAATGACGCTGAGGGACGCACACCCATGTGGAAGAAGAAATCTATATTTTGGGACCTACCCTACTAGAAAGACCTAGAGGTCTGCTCTGCAATTGACGTGATGCACGTGACGAAGAATCTTTGCGTGAACCTGCTAGGGTTCTTGGGCTTCTACGGAAAGACAAAAGATACACCGGAGGCACGGGAGGACCAGCAACGTGTGCATGAAAAAGACGGCATGCCTCCAAAGCAGTATGAAGGTCCTGCCAGCTACGCTCTTACCAAAGAAGAGAAGGAAATCTTCTTTGAATGCCT
>NW_025248794.1:0-2297 GCF_018294505.1 Triticum aestivum | reverse complement strand
TAAAGGGTTACGTCGATGCAAACTTTGACACTAATCCGGATGACTCTGAGTAGTGAACCGGATTCGTATAGTAGAGCAGTTATTTGGAATAGCTCCAAGTAGCGCGTGGTAGCTGCATCTACAAGATGACATAGAGATTTGTAAAGCACACACAGATCTGAAAGGTTCAGACTCGTTGACTAATAACCTCTCTCACAAGCGAGATATGATCAAACCCAATGGGTGTTGGATTCGTTACAATCACATAGTGATGTGAACTAGATTATTGACTCTAGTGCAAGTGGGAGACTGTTGGAAATATGCCCTAGAGGCAATAATAAAATGGTTATTATTGTATTTCCTTGTTCATGATAATTGTCTATTGTTCATGCTATAATTGTATTAACTGGAAACCGTAATACATGTGTGAATACATAGACCACAACATGTCCCTAGTAAGCCTCTAGTTGACTAGCTCGTTGATCAATAGATGGTTATGGTTTCCTGACCATGGACATTGGATGTCATTGATAATGGGATCACATCATTAGGAGAATGATGTGATGGACAAGACCCAATCCTAAGCATAGCACAAGATCGTGTAGTTCGTTTGCTAAGAGCTTTTCTAATGTCAAGTGTCGTTTCCTTAGACCATGAGATTGTGCAACTCCCGGATACCGTAGGAATGCTTTGGGTGTACCAAACGTCACAACGTAACTGGGTGGCTATAAAGGTGCACTACAGGTATCTCCGAAAGTGTCTGTTGGGTTGGCACGAATCGAGACTGGGATTTGTCACTCCGTATGACGGAGAGGTATCTCTGGCCCACTCGGTAATGCATCATCATAATGAGCTCAATGTGACTAAGGAGTTAGCCACGGGATCATGCGTTACGGAACGAGTAAAGAGACTTGCCGGTAACAAGATTGAATGAGGTATTGGGATACCGACGATCGAATCTCGGGCAAGCAACATGCCGATAGACAAAGGGAATTGTATACGGGATTGATTGAATCCCCGACATCGTGGTTCATCCGATGAGATCATCGTGGAACATGTGGGAGCCAATATGGGTATCCAGATCCCGCTATTGGTTATTGACCGGAGAGGTGTCTCGGTCATGTCTGCATGGTTCCCGAACCCGTAGGGTCTACACACTTAAGGTTCGGTGACGCTAGAGTTGTTATGGGAAATAGTATGTGGTTACCGAAGGTTGTTCGGAGTCCCGGATGAGATCCCGGATATCATGAGGAGTTCCGGAATGGTCCGGCGGTGAAGATCGATATATTGGACGAAGGGTATTGGAGTCCGGAAGTGTTCCGGGGGTACCAGGCTATGGCCAGCATGACCGAAAGGTGTTTCGGGAGCCTCGGCAAGTGTTGGAGGGCCTCATGGGCCAAAGGGGAAGGGGCAAACCAGCCCACTAAGGGGTGGTGCGCCCCCCACACCCTTTCCCACGTTACTTGGGGAGGTGGGGCGCCTCCACCTGGCTTGGGAGGCAAGCCTCCACCTGCTTGGCTTGGGGTGGCCGCCGCCCCCTAGGGGAAACCCTAGGGCGCCTCCCCCACTCCCCTTGCCCCTATATATAGTGGAGGGGTGAGAGGGCAGCCGCACCTCTTCCCTGGCGCAGCCCTCCCTCCTCACACACCTCCTCCTTCTCCTCCGTAGTGCTTAGCGAAGCTCTGCCGGAGAACCACGAGCTCCATTGCCACCACGTCATCGTGCTGCTGGAGTTCTCCTTCAACTTCTCCTCTCCCCTTACTGGATCAAGAAGGAGGAGACGTCCCCAGGCTGTACGTGTGTTGAACGCGGAGGCGCCGTCCGTTCGGCGCTAGATCGGAACTTCCGCGATTTGAATCGCTGCGAGTGCGACTCCATCAACCGCGTTCTTGTAACACTTCCGCTTAGCGATCTTCAAGGGTATGAACATGCATTCCCTCTCTCTCGTTGCTAGCATCTCCTAGATTGATCTTGGTGACACGTAGGAAAATTTTGAATAATTGCTACGTTTCCCAACATGTCGAACTCCAAGGTGCGCTTACGTGTCGGTCATAAAAAATCACAGTCTGGGCCGATTCTTGCCCGTTTCTTCGACTATATTGACGAACCCCGGGGTGCGTTTACATGTCGATCATCAACACACTCATATTTGGCCGATTCGTGTCCATTTCATGCACTATTACTCAGCATTATGGGGACCCGGAGCGATTTCCACGATTGATAAACCCCGGTGTGCGTTTATGTGTCTGTCGTCAACACTCACAGTTTGGTCTAATTCTGACCAGTTTCGTGGATTATTACTCACTGTTTCGTGTCCC
>NW_025248793.1:0-2297 GCF_018294505.1 Triticum aestivum | reverse complement strand
ACTGAACAATGTCTGTTATGTTAGCATACATTTCAATTGTCTCTTTGTCATACGTATCCGTGCTCATGATGGCACTGTTTTGTGTCTTCCTGCCTTCGTCTCATGCAAGGGTGTTGTAGCGCACATCTCCAACAATGCAAGATTCATAATGTCTTACCCGAGTATCAGGACCCATTGCTAGTGAGTAAAGGGCATCATCAACTGCCTGCCCATCCTCCCGCATCTTCTTAACCTATGGTTAGAAAATAGACAAGCTGATCATCTTATGTACTCAATATATTAAAAAAACTGACAGTGCACTTCAAAAGCTTACATGGTTCTTGAACCATTTCGCAAATCCTGCCATAACCAGTTTGTCAATGTTTCTTGGATTTTGCAGCAGTAACTCCTCTTTGTACATGCTGCACAACATAGTGATTGCGTCAAACATCTAAATATATAAGAATGTGCTGCAAGTTTAGTAGATTACGATGTATAAGTTGCAGTACTGCACTTACTTGATATAAGGTAGTATCTCAGGATAGTTATTCAACACATACCAAACCATTTTGTCCAAATCTTTAGGTTTGTCCTCTTGTCGACTATTCCCTGTAACTCGAACAGAATAATCAAAAACATTGAGCCCGGGATTGTCTTCACCCACCTCTTTGCTAAGCTAATCAGTTGTTTCAATGTATTTTGAGCAGAATGTCAACGCTTCTGTAGCAATGTAGGCCTCTGCAATGGAACCCTCGGGTCTAGCTCTGTTCCTAACATAGCCCTTGAAAGTGCCTAGCCGCCTTTCAATAGGGTACATCCAGCCATACTGTACTAGATCTCTAAGTAGTGCCTCATCAGGTAGATGAACAGCCAAATGCACCATCACATCAAAGAAGGCTGGAGGATATATCTTCTCAAGGTCGCATAGGATAGTTGGTATCTTGTCTCTAAGATGCTCCAAAGCATCTATCCTGATATTTCTACTGTAGAGTTCCCTGAAGAATTGTCCCAACTCTGCAACTGCTCTGTATAAGTCAGGGCGGCCCAATCCTCTAAGGATAATAGGTAAAACCCTTTGAAGTAGGACGTGGCAGTCATGAGTTTTCAACCCTTGTACCTTGTTTCCATCTGCACTGACTCTCCTTTCAGGGTTGGAAGCAAATCCATGTGGGAATCTCACACGTGACAGGACCTTGCAGAATTCTTTTCTTTTTACCTTGTCCAAGACGTACACAACTGGTGCCATATCCCGTGGTTTACCTTCATCTTGCACCTGCAAATCCTTTCTGATACCCAGGTGTGTCAAATCAATCCTAGATTTTAAGGTATCTTTCGTCTTGCCTTCAATGTTAAGAAGTGTGCCAATAATGCTGTCACATATATTTTTCTCGATGTGCATCACATCAAGATTATGCCGTAGATCCAAATCTTTCCAATACTCCAAGTCCCACAAAGTGGACCTGCGGGTAAACAATAATCTCTCTTCTACCGTGCCATGCTTCCTTTTCCCGCTACCATTACCAGGATGGTTTCCTGGTGTCATATGCCTGACCTTCTCTAATTCCACTTGCAACTCATCGGCGGTGAGCCTCTTTGGTGCATCACGGTTTTCATGCTTTGCATTGAACACATGTCTTCGGTATTTTCTAGGATGCGGCTTGTCCTTGGCAAGGAAACAACAATGCCCAATGTAACAGATCTTGCTAAGTATTGCGTATGACAGCGGATTCCTGTCACAGCGAACACATGCATTGTAACCATGTGTCGTTCGCCCTGACATAGTGCCCAAAGCCGGATAATCAAGGATGCACCAAATTACAACAGCATGCAGAAAGAAATCAGCTGGTGGGCTGCTATATAGGTCTCGAGTGAGAACACCCTTCCATAGCTGTTGAAGTTCCTCCACAAGAGGCTCCATGAACAAATCAAAATCCTTTCCAGGACTTTTTGGACCTGGGATGAGCAAGGCCATCATGTAGTTTGATTCTTTGGTGCAGACATTTGGAGGCATGTTGTAAGGGATAACAAGCACTGGACACATGCTATATGTGGCGCTCTGGTGGCCAAATGGGTTAAATCCATCTGAATCTAAGCCAAGTCTAATGTTTCTCGGGTCAGCAACAAACTCTTTGTGTTTATCATTGAAGCTTTTCCACTCACTACCATGAGATGGATGGCTCATTACATTCTGATCTCTGTACTCCTGGTTCCTAGAATGCCATAGTACATCCTCTCTTGTTTCAGCATCATGAAACAACCTCTGCAATCTTGGTGTAATTGGAAAATGTCTCAGAACATTATGAGGAACCCTCTTCACA
>NW_025248792.1:1457-2297 GCF_018294505.1 Triticum aestivum | reverse complement strand
TTGAGAAACATCGAGGAGAGGGCATCACTTCCTTCTGCGATTATGTCCCTCAACAACGCTTCTTGTGCTTCGTCTCGGGGGGTGTCCATAGTTTCTACAAATATTTACAACATGGCAATTATTATTCAAACATGACAGATATGGATATATTAGTGGCAAACGTAGAACTAGCTAGCTAATCACAATAAGGAATCATATTAGTGGCCTCGACGCTGCTTCTCTAGGGTTTGGGGTGGCCTCGACAACGCTTCAAGGGTTAGGGGGTGGCCTCGAGAACGCTTCAAGCTAGGAGGGGGTAATATCGACCCCCCCCCCACGTGTTGAAGCTATCGGGAGGGGGTCGGCGTTGAACAGTACATCTATGTCCCACAAGTGACGTGGGCATCGACGTGGGCATCGACGCCCACAAGCTATTGGATTTCTTCAATACTTTGACAATATAGGAACCCTCGACCCTGAAACCTTCGACCCTTGACCCCTTAACGACCCTCGACCCTCTACCCTAGTTCCCGACCCTCGACCCCTCGGCGATCCTTGACACCCTCGTTATATCGACAACGACGCAACATACATATACATGGGAAAATAATGTTATCGGGGAGGGGGTATCGGTACCCCCCCCCCTCGTGTCAAAGTTTCTTCTTTCTCCTCTATTCCTTTCTTTCTTCTTCTCCTCTTCTTTTCTTCTTATCCCTCGAGAAAGGAAAATAAGGAAAAGGAAGAAAAGAGGAAGAAGGAAGAAGGAAGAAGAAGAAGAAAAAAAAGAAGAAAAAAAAGAGGAGAAGAAGAAAAGAATAGAGGAGAAGAAGAAAAAATAGAAAAAAATCTATTTTTTCTTCT
>NW_025248792.1:0-1447 GCF_018294505.1 Triticum aestivum | reverse complement strand
GTGCCACCAACCGGGACCAATTCCCCCTTTAGTCCCGGTTGGTGCCACCAACCGGGACCAAAGGCCTTGTGCTGCCCCGCGCCAAATGTTTAGTCCCACCTTGCTAGTTGAGAGGGAGCCGCACCAGTTTATAAGGTGCGGTGCGGCTCCCCTCTCGAGCTCCTCTCTAAAGCAGGCTTTCGGGCCTAACTCTGCCATCTGTGCCTGTGGGCCTACTAGGCCTTCCACGGGCCTGAATCCTAGCCCATAGGGTTTCTAGTCGTATTCAGGCCGTGGGGGCCCAGTAGGTGGCATTTTTTTTTGTTTTTTTGTTTTATTTGGTGCTTTATTTAGTTTATTTTGGTTTTGGTTTATTTTTCTTTTGGTCTTTTGCTTTATTTTTTAACTCTTTTTGCTTTTAGTTTTAGAAAAATTATAAACTTTCTCTTAGTGCCATTAGTTTTCGAATCTGAAAACTCTTTTTTTTGTTTTCTTTGTTGCTTTATTTATTTTATTTTGTTTCTACTTACAACAAAATACTTATTGTTGCTATTTTTATTTTTTTTCAGTTTTTTGTTCTGTTTTCTGCATTATTTAGTTTTTGTTGTTTTTTGCTTTATTTTTTAATTCTTTTTGCTTTTAGTTTTAGAAAAATTATAAACTTTCTGTTAGTGCCATTAGTTTTCAAATCTGAAAACTCTTTTTTTGTTTCCTTTGTTGCTTTATTTATTTTATTTTGTTTCTACTTACAACAAAATACTTATTGTTGCTATTTTTATTTTTTTCAGTTTTTTGTTCTGTTTTCTGCATTATTTATTTTTTGTTGTTTTTTGCTTTATTTTTTAATTCTTTTTGCTTTTACTTTTAGAAAAATTATAAACTTTCTGTTAGTGCCATTAGTTTTCAAATTTGGAAACTCTTTTTTTGTTTTCTTTGTTGCTTTATTTATAAACTGGTGTGAGCGCCCTTCGGTTGGTGAGGTTTTAAAATTCATAGTTTTCAAATGAACTCTGAAAAAGTTGGCATAGCATGTGCATGTACAAAACGGACAATGGTATCATACTCGTCTGTTACAAAGTTGGCATGTTATCATCATAATAGTTGCGGGAGAAAGTCTTCACTTTTTCTTCGCTTGTGTCGTTTGCTTATTGCGTCGTAACCATGGATAATCTTCATCGTTTATCAGGATGCTTGGGTCAGCCTTGACTTTGAAGGGGGGAATTTCATGAAACTTTTCATACTCTTCAGACATGTCTGTCTTGCCCTCCACTCCCAGGATGTCCCTTTTTCCTGAAAGAACTATGTGGCGCTTTGGCTCATTGTATGATGTATTCGCTTCCTTATCTTTTCTTTTCCTCGGTCTGGTAGACATGTCCTTCACATAGATAACCTGTGCCACATCATTGGCTAGGACGAACGGTTCGTCAGTGTACCCAAGATTTTTCAGATCCACTGTGGTCATTCCGTA
>NW_025248791.1:0-2297 GCF_018294505.1 Triticum aestivum | reverse complement strand
GCATTGAAAGTCGCACAGGTACATTGATATACACACTAGAGACTTGGTGAAGCAGTTACGAGAAAACAATGTAAGCCTAAGCAAAGTATACAGTATTGTTGGAAGCTACTTCGGTACGTTGGAAAATGTACCCTTCACCAAAAGATCATTGAGGACCCTATGTGGTAAGCTTAGCAGAGACCAATCTGATCACGATGCAAGCCAAACAATAACCCTGCTACAGGACTTGAAAGTTGTTGATCCTGACTTTATATACAATGTCCAGGTGGACCAAGAGTCTAGGGTTAAGACACTTATGTGGGTTCATGGACGAGGCACTACTAGGAAAAGGGCTATAGATAGGATTGACACTAATGGCGCATCAGGGTTGTAGTGCGCCACTATTATATACTAATGGCGCACTAGTTTGTGATGCGCCATTAGTGTGGAAGACACTAATGGCGCACCAGAAAAACGGTGCGCCACTAGTAATAATTTTTTTTATTTTTACGTACATACTAATGGCGCATCCGACCAAAGTGCGCCATTACTAGTTCTAACTAGTAATGACGCACTAGACAGACAGTACGCCATTAGTATATTTTTATTTTTTTTATTTTTTTGCAAAACTACTAATGGCGCACCACCTGCAGGTGCGCCATTAGTAAGCAGGCATACTAATGGCGCATTTGCTGGTGGTGCGCCATTAGTAACCTGGGACCCCAACAAGATATTTTGGACAGCCACACCTACCCACTCACTTTCCCCACTTCATTCCCTCCACCTCCTTCTCCAAACTCTCGGCTGCCTCCTCCTCCTCACCTCATTTGCACCATAGATTCATCAAAATTAAGTGGTGAAATTACCTTTTTTTGATAGGTAAGTAAGGGGAAAGCTATCTTCATGTTGTAGATCTACTTTTTTTCTCCCTAGCTCGCTCCAACAACGTGCACATGCACTTTTTGTGGCCTAGCTAGATCTATGTATGTTTGTGATGTTGCATATGTTTGTGGTGTTGCATATATGTTTGTGTTTGCACGTACCGGTATTTGAAATGCGATAGTTGCCAATATTTTGCCGGAATGTTGATTCATTTCCGTTTCGACGGGAATTTTGGCACTATGCATTCTTTTTGGTCCTATTTTTAGGGAAGGTCATGCCAAATTTTTTCTTGGTTCTAAAATATCGTTATGCTCTACCCCGCAGGCGACCATGGTCCGCACGATAACCGAAGGCATCGTGAATAGGTTTTTGAGCTCCGCAAAGGCCGAGATGCTTCAAAAGAACGAGACGGAGATAAGATGTCCGTGTCGAAGATGCAAGCTGAAGAGCCTTATTGCGGACCCGGATTCCGGGCAGGTGCGGGACCACTCTTGCGTGGTTTCATGGATGGCTATCGGTGGCAAGGTGAAGAAGATGACTATGAAGTCGTCCATGGGGGCCGGGCAAGAAATGAGGAAGGGCAACAAGACAACCACCGTGGTGAGGGCGGGCGAGAAGACGAAGAATCTCCAGGAGATGATCACGACGGTGATGCTGTACACAGTCATCATGTAGAAGATGTCGTACATGATGATGAGGAAGATCAAGACGAAGGGCATGATCATGAAGATGAAGATGCCGGAGCAGACGACGATGGAGGCTGGGTGCAGGACCCTCATATTCAAGAGTTGCTTCTCAAGCAGACGGATAACGCAAGAGCTAGAGATAGACGCGGTTATTCCATTGTATGAAGGATGCAGGCCCGAGGATACCCGCCTGAAAGTAACGCTTATGGCTCTGGAGATGAAGGTAAAACACAAAATAACCGACGCATGCTTCGACGAGAACATGTCATTCTGGCACGAACGTCTTCCCAAGGGGAACAAGTGCCCGACCAGTTTTGAGGAGGCAAAGAAAATCGTGTGTCCTCTGGATTTACCGCACGTGAAATACCATGTGTGCATGAACAATTGCATCATTTATCGGAAAAATTCATGTTGCTGTAGTGGGGAAACCATTCTGGATACTTTAGAGGAATAGAGTCCTTGTGCAAAAACTGGATTCAACTATAAAAATTCATTGGCATTGATTGGTGGGAGGGCAAGATAATGAAATAAAAAATATTGTGTGCTTCACACCTATCAACTTTGTGAGCTACGGGTTAGGGGGCGCGCTAAAATTTAGTTAGGTGGTATCTGCAAGAATATGCAAGACGGGGTATCCATTTCACATATATGTCTTACATAGTTATAAATTGTGTCCGTCGTAATTATTTGTGTTCAAGAGTATTTGTACCACTATTGCGCAAGGTTAAAAATTCATGATTTAGGTGGTAT
>NW_025248790.1:0-2297 GCF_018294505.1 Triticum aestivum | reverse complement strand
TCCCCGTTACATATGTGGCAGAGAAAAAACTATTTGTTAGCAAAAAGTTGACTGAAAAACTAAGAACAGAGACTCACCAGATAAGTAATTTAAACTACAGGAATTATAAACACATATCAAGTGTAACAATTTTAGAATGAATGCTGAAAATACAGGAATAACAAAATAAACTAAAAATAATAAGCTGAATGGAAACTAAACTAGTTAGAATAATAAATGACTTAACTTAAAACTGATAGACAAGAACAAACACTGACCAAATAACTGAAGAGAACTAAATGAGACACTTAAGATACTGTGCAAACACTAACCAAATAACTAATCACTTAACATATAGTTGAAGAGAACTAAAACCGATACTTAGAAGTACTAATGACTAAAAACTGAAAATAATCTAGGAAAAAAATTGTGCAAAAAACTGAAAACCGAAAACTAAAAACTTAGGACTTACATGAACATAAGGTTCAAAACAGAAATAACATCTACTAAAAGACAAGACTCATGAGAGATAGGACTGAAGAAAGATGCAAATGATAACTAAATATGATAAAATGAGGACAAATACTATTACAAAAACTAATATGGCAAGCTTAAAAACTGAGGAACAAAAATAATGAACAATGAATACTTAGGAATAAGTACTGAAAATAAGTGGGACAAATGAAAGACTAATCTACTATCATTTTTAGCTGAAAAAGATACACTAACTCAGACTAAAAAAGAGATAAAATACTGAAGAAATGAAAAGGTAGAAATGATGAATGGGAAGGAAAATTATGTGAAGACTTTGCCATCCTCTATAACTGACAAGATGGAGAAGAACAAGGCATATCAATGAAGAATGACAAGACAACAGATAAATGATAAAAATGAAATAGCAAGCTTACAGAGTGACAAAAAAGTGCAGACTAAAAAAATAGAGGGGGCGAGACTGAAGGATGAGAATGAGGATTCAGTAACAACCAGGCCTATCTTGAGCCACTTATGTAGGACACTCCTATTTATATACGGAAAATGAAAACTAAAGAAAAAAGAGTGAACAACAAAAATATTTACCGAAAAGGATAGCCAGTTTTAAGTTTTGGGCTTGAAATTTAAAAGGTAGACACCTAAGTAGGACACTACAAACTGATTTGTAAGAAGAATAGTAAGAAGTCAGTTGTTCATCTTATAATGAATATATAGAGAAAATAATTGACAACAACATAAGAGACCAGAACAAGAGACTTAGGGAGAAATGGACAAAAGACACTAGAGTGAAGAAAATGAACAAAAGCCACTAGGTCGTGACCACACACGCCTCTAGCCAGCTAGCCGACACCTCAGAATAGTGCATAACGACATCCACAATTCCATGCTCGTGCAACGCTGGCACTCTTCCTACACAAGATTAGCATATGAGAATGGGCCAGAGCTCAACTGACTAGGAACCCCCCCAAAAAACGAAAACTTGACCACCTCAAGCAGTTGAGACTACTCATTGAAGAAAATTTGGCGGATTACCACTATTGGATAAGTATCAATACATTCACAGAAAAAATGCTTGTATGAATTGGTTAAGGGGGAATGTATATGTTTAGAAAAACACTAGAGACCAAATAAAAGATGGGGTGCATAAGACTACAATTTAAGCTATTATAAAGCTGCAATGAAACCTTCTGACTTTTGAAAAAAAATGGTCGAGGGAAGCAACAAGCTTGATGACCGAGAAACAGGGACTTGCGTTATAACAAAAAAAACATGGGAAATATACAGAGACAATAAAATAAGATGGAACACCTCAGATATGTGATTCAGGGTACTGCTTGTACCAAATTGCTGCAGATTTTCATATGTACAGAATGTAAAACAAGACTACAACATTCATGGACACCATGAATCAAAACAAACACCTAGTAACTAATATATGTAGTATATTATCTTTACATGATTGCATGACTTCCACATTAAATAAAATTGAGCACATGGTAGCATTTCTGTTCCATCTAGACACAACGAAATCACCACAAAAGCATTGGTGTTGCCTTAATTTTAATTGACTGCTATAGAGACTTGCAAAACTGAATTCCAATCAACCTGAAACAGCAGAAAGGGATTAGGACTTGATTGCTGCAGATCTGGAAAACTGAACCCAAATTAACCTATACAATAATACAGAGAATTAGGATTTGAGATCTGCTTGTGTTCTAGGGTTCAAGAAGAGAGAGGGACAGACTCACAGACACCAGAATAGAGAGTAATGAGGCGCCATATGAAGAAGAGAGGGGGGGAAGGGGGTGCCATGGGAATGGAGGGAT
>NW_025248789.1:0-2298 GCF_018294505.1 Triticum aestivum | reverse complement strand
AATTGTACCTTGTAGTTCGGACCTCAGCCCTTCTCAGCAGAGCTCGTCTTCGGGGGATCTTCTTCCGGAGATGATGGAGAGCGAAACGCCTCCACCTGTCGCACCCTCATGTGAAGCGGTCGACCCGGAGGTGTCGTCGCGGAGGGTTCCCCCAAGTCCGGCGGTGCCGGAAGGTCCGACGCCTAGTGGTGTGCGGTCGGAGGAGCTGAAGGATCTGCTCGGGCGAGCGGCTATTTCATAGGATCACCGTGCTCTAATGGGTATGGTGATTGAAAGAATTGCATCCGCGGAGAGCGGATTGCATGAAGCCGTCAGAAGCTTACTGACGGGGTTTGAGGTACGCAAAAATGATGTACCTTCTGACAGTTATGCATATAAAATGCGCCCTGTATAGATAGTAGCCCCTGAGACTCGGTATGTTGTCAAAATTGACAACGTGCCGAGGATCAAATTCTCAGTTATAACATATCGCCGCTCCTAAACAGGTGGCGGGGCGTCCGGAGGCCAGCCGGACTGATGAATATGCCGAACTAAAGCGGCAACTTGACGAGGCGGATGCGGACATCGCGCTGGTCAATAAACGGTTTGACGAGTCACAAGGTATGCGACTTCTATGCGGACACCTGGTAAGGGGGCTTGACGCCCATGTCTTACTATTTGTATGCGTAATGCAGATGGTGCCGCTGCCGTGGAGGAGCTGCGGGCGGAACTCGCCCGAGCAAAAGAGCAAGCCAGGGTCAGTAATGCGGCCGCTTTAAAGGCGGCCGAAGAGCTAGAAGCCGAACGGGCTGCTCACTGCCGAAGCAAAGAGGAAATGGCCGATATGGCCAACAAGTTAAGGAATACTACCGATCGCTGCGAGGTTCTTGAAAAAGAACGTCAAGCGGAACAAGAGGACCTAAAAAAGGCCGCCGCCGAATCCAAGAATGCCCAATCGGCTTTGAGAGCTGCCAAGGAGGAGCTGAGTCAGGCCGGGGCAATTGCGGCTGGAAAACCGTTTCTGCTGCGGAGGAAATATACAGATCCAAAGTATGCTCAGTTGGATAAGTTGTGGAGTTCAGAGGATGCTTATCTGGACTTGGCGGCGAGCGCTGCGGACGCGGTTGAGCACTTCCGGGGCCAGAAGGGGCACAGAAGGGAAGAGCTATATTGGTCGCAATTCCATAGTCCGGAGCGTCCTCTGCCGCTGACCGATCGGTTGGCCGAATGGGCCGAGATGAATCGGTTGTTCGGATTTGCCATGAAGCATGTCCTGACTCACTTATGGCCGGGCGAACCCCAGCCGAAGAGCTATTTTGGTTTAGTGCAGCAGTTCCTTGGTGCGGTACCGCGTATCGACACAATGAAGCGATCGGCGTGTATTGAGGGAGCGTGGATGGCTCTTGCCCGTGTCAAGACATACTGGGCTGAGATGAAGGCCACCGACGTTGCATCCCACGACTCGGACACAAGCCGAGTACCTGCCGAGCACTACTTTGAAGAAGTCCTGCCGGGCGCTCGTTTAATAAAGACGCAGTGCTCGAAGGATATTATGTTTAAATGACATGTATGATTTGTGAAAACAATGTTTCAATATAATATAAGAGCTTTTTATACTTGTGCGTTCAAGTAGTAAACTACTCCCTGTGCGGCCGTTTATGTATATGTGTATATAACCTGAAAGATGGCAGTCCTTGGCTTCAGCCCCCACGCACATAGTGCGGGGGTGTTTGCAAAGAAAGCGCTTTTTCACAGTTAATCCAACGTCTTGGTCCCGTTAAGGAGGTGATAGCGTAGCAAACCAGGCAACCGGACTATAATGCTTTATCACGTTCACTTAGCCATAGGAGTTCGAGGGTGGGGCTACTATATAGCCCCTGGGGGCACCGCACTCTCCTGAATTTGGGGTGCGTATGTGCCTGACCGAAAACCGGTCCTTCGTTAATGTGGAGGAATTCTAAACATTCCTGTGAGTCATCGAGTGGTTGAACAGTCTCTCGCTATATCATGACAGTCAGTTTTCGGCTTTCTCTACTGAGGTGCTCGCCCGGCCGAACCGGGGCACAATCGCAGTAGTTCTCCTGGTGTCGCGTTAGCCTGAAAACGGAACGTAAGGCAGCAAAACACAGGAGCCGGGCAACCCAACATTTGACCAAAGACATGATTCGGAGCTGATGCATATATGGCCTAACTCGAGACGCCGAATACTCCCTAAGGTATTCGGTCTTTATGAAAATGGGCAGAATAATGCCCTAAGCCCCTGATGTCCAGGTACGCGCAAAAATTCTGGTGCGGCCAATGCCAAAACGCCAGCCTCCT
>NW_025248788.1:0-2298 GCF_018294505.1 Triticum aestivum | reverse complement strand
AGAAAGGATTGAAAAATGATGACGTGGCTTTGAATGGTGCATTTTGAACACACAAAAACTGAGGAGTTCAAATAAGTTAAAAAAATGAAATCCCTTTGTAACAGACGAGTTTCCGTATGAAATCCTGATACTTTGAAATAGA
The DNA here is from genome assembly GCF_018294505.1 of Triticum aestivum. Classification (NCBI taxonomy): domain Eukaryota; kingdom Viridiplantae; phylum Streptophyta; class Magnoliopsida; order Poales; family Poaceae; genus Triticum; species Triticum aestivum. The sequence goes on along the minus strand of NW_025248788.1, from coordinate 2,156 downwards.
TTGTCCGTTTTGTACACGAAGTGCATCCCTTTTTGCCGTAACCCTCTCAACTTTCTTGCACATGCTATGTGGATGAAATACGATGCCAAATTTCAACCTCTTCAGAGTACATTTGAAATGCTTTTCAATTTTAGGGTCTTCTAGCTCAAAATAATTAGTAAATGCATCAAAAATAACAAATGAAGTCAGAAAGGATTGAAAAATGATGATGTGGTTTTGAATGGTGCATTTTGAACACACAAAAAGTCAGGAGTTCAAATAAGTTTAAAAAAAAAAGAAATCCCTTTGTAACAGACGAGTTTCCGTATGAAATCCTGATACTTTGAAAGAGATTGTCCGTTTTGTACACGAAGTGCATCCAGTTTTTGCCGTAACCCTCTCAACTTTCTTGCACATGCTATGTGGATGAAATGATGATACCATGCCAACTTTCAACCATTTCAGAGTTCATTTGAAAGGCTTTTCAATTTTAGGGTCTTATAGCTCAAAATAATTAGTAAACGCATGAAAAATAACAAATGAAGTCGGAAAGGATTGAAAAATGATGACGTGGCTCTGAATGGTGCATTTTGAGCACACAAAAATTCAGGAGTTCAAATAAGTTTAAAAAAATGAAATCCCTTTGTAACAGACGAGTTTCCGTATGAAATCCTGATACTTTGAAAGAGATTGTCCGTTTTGTACACGAAGTGCATCCAGTTTTTGCCGTAAACCTCTCAACTTTCTTGCACATGCTATGTGGATGAAATGATGATACCATGCCAACTTTCAACCTTTTCAGAGTTCATTTGAAATGCTTTTCAATTTTAGGGTCTAATAGCTCAAAATAATTAGTAAATGCATGAAAAATAACAAATGAAGTCAGAAAGGATTGAAAAATGATGATGTGGCTTTGAATGGTGCGTTTTGAACACACAAAAAGTCAGGAGTTCAAATAAGTTTTAAAAAATGAAATCCCTTTGTAACAGACGAGTTTCCGTATGAAATCCTGATACTTTGAAAGAGATTGTCCGTTTTGTACACGAAGTGCATCCAGTTTTTGCCGTAACCCTCTCAACTTTCTTGCACATGCTATGTGGATGAAATGATGATACCATGCCAACTTTCAACCTTTTCAGAGTTCATTTGAAATGCTTTTCAATTTTAGGGTCTTATAGCTCAAAGTAATTAGTAAATGCATGAAAAATAACAAATGAAGTCAGAAAGGATTGAAAAATGATGACGTGGCTTTGAATGGTGCATTTTGAACACACAAAAACTGAGGAGTTCAAATATGTTAAAAAAATGAAATCCCTTTGTAACAGACGAGTTTCCGTATGAAATCCTGATACTTTGAAATAGATTGTCCGTTTTGTACACGAAGTGCATCCCTTTTTGCCGTAACCCTCTCAACTTTCTTGCACATGCTATGTGGATGAAATACGATGCCAAATTTCAACCTCTTCAGAGTACATTTGAAATGATTTTCAATTTTAGGGTCTTCTAGCTCAAAATAATTAGTAAATGCATCAAAAATAACAAATGAAGTCAGAAAGGATTGAAAAATGATGATGTGGTTTTGAATGGTGCATTTTGAACACACAAAAAGTCAGGAGTTCAAATAAGTTTAAAAAAAATGAAATCCCTTTGTAACAGACGAGTTTCCGTATGAAATCCTGATACTTTGAAAGAGATTGTCCGTTTTGTACACGAAGTGCATCCAGTTTTTGCCGTAACCCTCTCAACTTTCTTGCACATGCTATGTGGATGAAATGATGATACCATGCCAACTTTCAACCATTTCAGAGTTCATTTGAAAGGCTTTTCAATTTTAGGGTCTTATAGCTCAAAATAATTAGTAAACGCATGAAAAATAACAAATGAAGTCGGAAAGGATTGAAAAGTGATGACGTGGCTTTGAATGGTGCATTTTGAGCACACAGAAATTCAGGAGTTCAAATAAGTTTAAAAAAATGAAATCCCTTTGTAACAGACGAGTTTCCGTATGAAATCCTGATACTTTGAAAGAGATTGTCCGTTTTGTACACGAAGTGCATCCAGTTTTTGCCGTAAACCTCTCAACTTTCTTGCACATGCTATGTGGATGAAATGATGATACCATGCCAACTTTCAACCTTTTCAGAGTTCATTTGAAATGCTTTTCAATTTTAGGGTCT
>NW_025248787.1:0-2298 GCF_018294505.1 Triticum aestivum | reverse complement strand
GGAGAATATCATGTGCCCCCATACCTTAGATGCTATATGCCGATACGAGTTGCTTGGAGCTTGTAGATCTGAGATATAGCAGCTCACATGATGTGTCTTAATATTTTTGCAGGAAACCTTGATGAGTTTGAGAATTGCACACAATTTGTACAAAAACTACTTAGATGCCCTTTGATCCCATATCCAATGACCTCGAAGCTCGTATCACCGTAGCATCTAAGATGAAGGAGGACATCATATTCTCCTGTATGTAAGAATATCATGTGCTACCACACCTTAGATGCTTTGGTGATACAAGCTCTTCGGAGGCATTGGATTTGTGACCCAACACCTCCTCGGTGGTTCAAATGGTTTTTTGCAGAAAAGCCCCAAAAGAGTTCGGCCACTGCTTACAAGCACAAAGACTGCTCAGATGCCATTGGATCTCAGATCAAACGACCTGCAAGCTCGTATCACCGTAGCATCCAAGCTGCGATAGCACCTTATGTTTTCTCGCACGGGAGAGTATGAGGTGCCCCCGCACCATAGATTCTATGGTGATACGAGTTCACTGGGATCTAACGGCCCACAGTAGGAGGTTTGAATGTTTTTGCAATATACGGCTGATAGAGTTTGGGAAATGCGCAGAAAGTACAAGTACTACGCATGTGCCATCTGATCACTGATCATACGACCTAGATGCTCATATCACCGTAGCGGGTAATTAAGCTACGGGGAGCACCTAATATGAGCACCGGGGAGCCGTTGGATCGAAGATGCAGCGGCACACACGAGGCCTGAATGTTTTATTTGCAAAAAAAACCTTTGGAGAGTTTGGAAATTGTGCATAATTACAAAGACTACTCCCAAGCCATTGGATCTCACTTCCAACGGTGTAAAAACTCGTATCACCATAGTATCTAAGCTGCGGGGTGGATGTGATATTCTATGCCGCTATCATTTTTGTTCGTGAACTTGCAAAATACGTGTAACTCGTGCCGTTACTTGTCTAACCGCGCAAAGTGTTTGTTCAAAAAAACCATCCTACACTGAAATATTGGAACAACACACGGGGGTCCCACTTGTCATTAATCAAATTTGGACCTAAAACTAACAAATCTGAAAGACGAGATTCGAACTGGCAACCTGGACTACAAAGCGTAAGTCGATAGCCTGAAAAAACGAACGGTTGTTGGCTTTGTCCCATAACTTGATTTTATACAGTACTTGCGTTGAGTAGAGTAGAGGGAGTGCCTCATCAACACGTGCATGACCGTTGTCTCACTTACTGGTGGATCCCAGGTCTGCGATCTCAATCTCTCTTCTCTCCATCGTCTAACCTTTGCACGGGCACACACGAAGAGCGGCGCTAGCTTGCCATGGTGTTATTACAACTAAAAAAAGCTTGGAAAATAGAAGAATCGCCTAGAACAAGAGACGTTGTGGCTGGTCGAGACGGAGCTAACCACATCTATCCTCCGTGCCACGTTTGCATGATGAAGTTGTGTGGCTAGTGGGGTGTTTTCGACCGACTGGCTGGGTCCCGAGGTCGAACCATAGGTACTACGTCTGATACAGTATATTTTTACACACACATTTTTCCTCCGTGCCGAGACGTGGCACACCCTACCGCGCGGTTTCGGGGTCCTCCCGGGTGGTGCACGCATATATTCTTCCTGACGTGGGATGCCCTACCGCGCGTTTTCTGGGTCCTCCTCGGTCGTAGCGCCGAAGCAAGTAAATGAGTCGTCAAATCACGAAAGACCACCTTTCCCGCCGAGTACATCAGTGAAGCACGGTTGTCGAGGATATAGACCTTAGAGTCACCCGCCAGGAGGGGCCGGGTTACTCGTATGGTCGTTGCCAGAAGCCCGGAGCCAAGCTTGAAGACGATGGGCCAGAGATGGGCTAAGACCCGGACATGGCTTAAAGCCCGTAGTTACAATCATTATTATGGTAGAACTTGTAGTGTAAGGCAAGTATAGTTGAGAGTCCGAGCCGGACACTCTTATGAGCCGGCCGGGACTCTAAGGGCTGCTGGGCGTCAGCCTCCCTATATAAAGGGACGACCCGGCAGCGGTTTAGGAACAACAACAATCTCGTCGAGAGCCGGGCATAGCAGTTTAGCTCCCTGGTGATCGTAACCCTAATCAATACCACCTCAAACTGGACGTAGGCTTTTACCTTCACTGTAAGGGGCCGAACCAGTATAAACCCTCGCATTCCTTGTCCCGCATTAACCCCTTCAAGCTTCCTAGCTGCGATGGCTCCACGACTAAGTCCTAGCTCGAGGACATCTGCCGTGACAATTCCACGACA
>NW_025248786.1:0-2298 GCF_018294505.1 Triticum aestivum | reverse complement strand
GTGACGCACTGCTGACGTAATAAATGTTTCTGGAATTTAAATAATTCTTAAATGATTTATTAAATTCAGAAAATGCCTAAAACTTCTAAAATTCATAGAAATTCAACCGTAACTCCAAATTAAATAATTTATATATGAAAAATTATCAGAAAAATTCAAGGAATCCATCTGTACCATTTTCATGCATGTTAGAACAACTTATAGCTGCTGTTTAGCACAAATCAATTAAATGGCATTTGAATAATCACATATGGAGTTTGAATTTGAATCTTGTATTCAAACCAACTTCATTTAATCTGTTGCTAGTTGCATTAGCCCAAAACACATTCATTTTGCCATGTCATGATCATGCATCATATTGTGCATTGCATTGATTGTGTTCCTTTCTGTGTTGCCGGTATTTGTCCCCTCTCGATAGACGTGATACCGATGATGTGATCGTTGACACTGATGAAGACTCAATGTTATCTTCAGAAGTGCCAGGCAAGCAAAACCCCCTTGTTCATTCTGATAAAATCCCACTCTCTCGCTCCTGCTCTCTTTTACTGCATTAGGACAACAACGACATATTTGATACTTGCTGCGGTAGCTGAACCCTTTATCCTTTGCATGACCTGGCATTGCCACAGTAAATAGATGAAACCCACTAGCATGAGTAGGAGTTGTTTGAGCCCTGATGTGCCTACTCATTCATGCTTGTTTGTCATGCCTGCTACTGCTTAGAGTTGAGTCAGGTCTGATTCATCGGGGATGAATCAGAGGCGTGTGAACATGTCCTACTATGGGTGAACTAAGTGTGTGAACACGATTTGGTAAAGGTAGCGGTGAGAGGCCATGTAGGAGTACATGGTGGGTTGTCTCATTGCAGCCGTCCTCAGGAACTGAGTTCTGTGTTTGTGATCCATGATCAGTTACTACCACACATTGGGCTCCGGGCGCTCCAAGCTCTCTCGACTTATTAATCAACTTGATCTCTGTCCAGGAGTTGCAACTAGTTTCTGGTGTTTGTAGGTAGTGTTAGTAGTCTACCAAGTGGCACCCGGTACAGGTGGGCTTGGGACAGACTAGGCACAGTGGCACGGTGTACCAAGTGGCACCCGGTTGGTGGGCTTGGGAACCCTGCACACATCGTTTGGGGCCGTGAGCGACACCCCGGCCGGATCTCCTTGCGGATGGAACCCGAATAGGCGATAAACCTGGACTAGAGACTTGTCCGGTTAGTCAGGTCGTGGCCGACTCCCTCACCCGGCTTCCGCTTGAAGGTTGCCGAGGTACATGACGTGTACAGGGCGGTAAGTGGCGAGAGCGTGTGTGAAGAAGTACACCCCTGCAGGGTTATCATTATCTATTCGAATAGCCGGATTCCTCGGATATGGAAACTTGGACCCCTTGCATAGTTCATAGACAAGTGAAAGTGGACACTCTAAAATACGCAAGATAAGCGTGAGTGCTATGGATGGCGTTCTCGTAGGGAGACGGGAGCGGATCCATAGTGGTGTATTGGTTGGTGAATATGTGGACTCGTGTGCGCCACCTCAAAGGAGTTACTTGCAGTCGTAGTTCAAGATAGCCACCGGGTCAAAGCTGGCTTGCTGCAGTCAAACTCCACCATCCCCTTTGATGATAATGATGCATGTGTAGATAGATCTGATGTAAGTCTTGCTGGGTACATTTGTACTCACGTTTGCCTATTTTATGTTTTTGCAGAGAGACTTCAGTCTCACTAGTAGTTCCGCTTGGACTTCGACGTTTAGCTTGATACCTCAGCTACGATCTTGTGCCCTCGGCAGGATCTGATAGATAGTCAGGCTTCTCAGCCTTTTCCATTTATAGATGTCTGTACTCAGACATGATAGCTTCCGCTTGTGCTTTGACTTGTATGCTCTGATTGTTGGGTCATGAGACCCATGTTTGTAATGTCTCGCTCCTCGGAGCCTATTGATTAAACTACTTGAGTCGTAGAGTCATTTTGTGATGCCATGTTGTATTGCACATATCGAGCATATTGTGTGTATGTTATTGAAATGCTTAGTATGTGTGGGATCTGACTATCTAGTTGTTTATCTTTAGTAGCCTCTCTTACCGGGAAATGTCTCCTAGTGTTTCCACCGAGCCATGGTAGCTTGCTACTGCTCCGGAACACTTAGGCTGGCCGGCATGTGTCCTTCTTCGTTCCTGTGTCTGTCCCTTCGGGGAAATGTCACGCGATGAATACCGGAGTCCTGTTAGCCCGCTACAGCCCGGTTCACCGGAGTCCTGCTAGCCCAGTGCTACAGCCTGGATTCACTCGCTGATGAC
>NW_025248785.1:0-2298 GCF_018294505.1 Triticum aestivum | reverse complement strand
GTACACCTTCCAGATACGCTATAGCAACGCTATAACATCGAAATAGCGTGCAATTTTTTTCATTGGTTAAAACCCTATGGCCAACGACATGGCTTGGATATAAAGCAATTTCTGCATTGCAAATCATGCAGGACTCGATGTGCCACATAGGCATGGAAAACATGTTGCGGTACAAGCAGGTCCCAAACACAAACCGAAAAAGAAACGTATTTATATGCATCGCAAAGAAGAAACTACTCATCTATAAGAGTTTAATTAAACACTTTAATTGGTAAAGTTGCATCCGGAAAACAGTCATGAATGATTGCGCTTGGGATAATCATCTGCACTTTTACCACTCCATGATAATGAAAACCACACCGGATCAGGTATGAGGTGACTGAGATGAGATACAAATACCATCAGGATCAACAAAAAGAGCTATGCAAATATGGTGGTAATAAGCTAGTAGTAGTCATAGCAAGCTAGGCTGTCAGCTCAATCAGATGTGCAGATACAGAATTAGCTGACGGAGCTACAAGACAGCCGATTACAGATATGGCTACTGGACCTGATATCTCACCCATCCAGTATTTATTTTGTCAAACCCTAGATCTGCTAAGCTAGGGTAGGCATCATTGAGCAAATTACCGCGCCTAATTAGGCGATGAGAAAGATAAGATACATGTGTCGTGAAAGTTGCCGGCAGGGACAAATGGGTAGGTCAAATCTCCATTTATCCTAGTCAACTCGGCGCCCTTTTGGCCAAACTCTGAAAATACCGGCCTCATCCCAAAGGCGATTCAGTGTGCGCAAAAGGTAACGGTTGAAAAAAGAAAAATATTATAGTCAAGCCATGAGGAGTCTAACCAGAGATTATATCCAGCTAAAATTCGGAATTATATTGCTACTAGGTATTATCAGTTGCTCCCAACTGCCATCGCTGTGCGCGGGGCACTGTGGTTAAAGTTCCGTAATAGCGATCAAAGGCGCATCGTGTTATTGGGGCAAAAGATCCAATCCCGCCGTATAGATGGCGTGCGTTGTGCCCGTACGCGCGTGCATGAACCGATCGGTTGGCAAGTTGTCGGTACGCAGCGAATAACGGAGTCTCTACTTCTAATGGAGCAGTTGGTAGTCTCCGCAGTCAATTTTCGTCCATCATTTTCGTCCGTTTTTTTCCGTAGGTTTTTTTTCGTTGTTTTTTTTGTCTGGTTTTTTCCGTCGATTCTCCGTCCAGTCCCCGGCAGCGATGGCGGCGGTTCGTGTACAAGTTGCTTGATGGAGGTCCTCTGTTCAGATCCGGGTGAAAACCTGGCTAAGGCCGGCGGTGACAGCGCTGTTATGCGGCGTTTCCTTTTTGAAGGTATCGCCAAGGAGAAGTTCAAGACAACCATCTGCTACCTCCGGGGGAAACCATAGATTAGTAGATCGGATGACCGCGGCGCTCTTGTGTCGTTTCCCCCTTGGGGGCATCATTCTTGAAGGTGTACACGGACTTGAGGGAACGGTGGTTGGTTTCTTTGGTGAGCTGTGCTTCATCTTAAACATTGATGGCGGCCGATCTCGGCAGCGTGGTGCAGTGGAGACTTGGCGTCCGATGCTTGAAGATGGACTCGCGCAGGAGGAGGACGCCGTCTGGCGTCATGGTAGCGTCGATGGTAGAGTGTCCTGTCAAGGTAGAAGCCTCAATATTTGCTCTGAAGATGGACCTGTGGAATGATGGCGGCGACGACATATGTGAGTGTGTCAGACCGGTTTGTGCCCCAGACTCGGTATGTGGCTCGGATGGGGCATCCGGCTTTTGATGATCAGCTTAGATGAGTGGTCTGGATATTTGGCCCAGCTAGCACCCCTTCATCATATGAATAGGAGTAGTGGCATTTGTTGCCAAGATGGTAGATTCAGACATATTGTTGTAATACTTTGTAAGGTCGTCGAGAATAATCAATAAAATGGTTGCATGCATCTCCCAGATGCAGAGGCAGGGAGTCATCCTCCTTTTCTAAAAAAAGCCATGAGGAGTCTAACCAGAGATTATCCAGCTAAAAGTCGCAATTATATTACTACTAGGTATTGTCAGATGCTCCCAACGGCCATCGCTGTGCGCGGGGCATTGTGGTTAAAGTTCCGTAATAGCTACAGGATGTGACACTGTGAGCAAATGCCAACGTCTCTTGTTGCCTTTTAAGAGCAATGAGAAACAAAGGAACACTGTTATAGCTTAGCTAGTAACCGCACTATCAAAGGCGCAGCGTGTTATTGGGGCAAAAGATCCAATCCCCCGGTATAGATGACGTGCGCTGTGCCCGTAGGTAC
>NW_025248784.1:0-2298 GCF_018294505.1 Triticum aestivum | reverse complement strand
GCGAGCTCGAGCTCCGCCGCCGGCGCCGCCTCGGCTTCCGCGCCGCGATCCCGATCTGGATCCGGTCGCGTGAACAGTAAACCCTAACCCCGATTTTTTTGCTAAGTCCTGAAAAATTTTGATCCATGTTGCTCTGTTCGAGGTCCCGTAACTTTGGAACCGTAGATCCGTTTTGGGCATATGATATATCAAAATCTTCGTCTCGACATGTACATCATTTCATTCCATTGCATCATTTGCATTTGAGGTCATCTTGATACCCAAAATGCTGTTAGAAGGAGGCTTCGTGAGTTAAATTGCAGATCCGTTAGTTCATCATGCACTTTTGTCATTTTTGCTATATTTAATTCGTGCATGATATGCCTGTGCCCCTTTGGGATGTATTGTGAAGCATTTTGTCTTCTTTCCAGAGGCGTCACCCATGCATTTTTAGGATGTGTGTGTTGTCTTGTGCAAGCTTGCGAAGAGAGGTACCTGAGAACGCAGATTTCAGGGACTTAGTGATTTTCACTAAGTCTGGGATATTTTAGTTCATGATGCTATATGTCCAGCTTGTTTCCTAGTGATCCGTGCCTCTTTTGAGGATGATCAGTAAGGGAGTTTTGATGTTTATGTTATGCTCTATCCATCCATGTCTTTGTTGGCATTTGTGGAGTGCTCTAGGTTGACTCAATCGAGCTTAACTTTTGCTTCGTTGTTAATCTGGGCAGATCGTCAACTTGTTTGCGATTTCGCCGATGCTACCGTTAGCGTTCCATGCATGCTATGCCTTCGTTCTTGCCATGTGTAGCTAGCACTTTGTGCCTTCTTGCTGGTTATATGCTTTCCTTGCCATGACTTGCACCGTAGTGAGTGCATCGAGCTCGTTTACATGCCTTCGTGAGTTAAATTTCAGCATGTCTCAGTTTTCACTAAGTCTGAAAACTGATTGTGTTCGAGCGATGTTCGTGAGCTCGGTAGAGTATTTTGTGAACCCTTTTGGCCCCAGGTCACTTTGGGTGTTTTATTAAGCTTGTTGAGTAGCTCCATGCCATGTTCTTACTTGTCATCTTCAGGTTTTCTACCATGTTGTTTTGCTGCTCCGAAGAGAGCATCGGGATCTGAAATTTCAGACTAGTGTTGATTTCACTAAGTCTGAAATCTGTGTTGCATTTGCATTTTAGCTATGCTTGTTTGAACCTCTTAATGGATGAATTTGCCTATGGCTCAGTGCTAGTGTTTTGTCAACCATCTTGTGTACATCACTGCCATGTATTTTTTTTTCATGTTTGGTGGCTGTAGCATGTTCATTTCGTTGCATTTAGATGCCTACTTGCTGTAAATCGCAGACCGGTGTCATATCTTAAAACGCTCGCCATTTCTAAACCGTAGCTCCGGTTCCTATGATCTTTATATCGTTTTCAAGCGATTTCATCCCCTCTATCCAGTGGCACACTTGGTTTTCCAAGTTGATGCCAGGTTCATGCATTTTCTGTCATATCTTGCATTTTGCATCCCGCATAGCATATCGTCATTTCATCATATTGCTTGGTCTTGCCCGTGGTTGATTGTATCCTTGTTGCTTGTTTGTCTTGTTGGGTAGAGCCGGGAGACGAGTTCGCTACCGAGGAGCCCGTTGAGTTTGCTTGTGAGGATCCAGTCAACTCTGACAACTGTGCAGGCAAGATGATCATACCCTCGAAATCACTACTATCTTTGCTATGCTAGTTTGCTCGCTCTTTTGCTTTGCCACTGCTACGATGCCTACCTTTTGCTTGTCAGCCTCCCAATTGCCATGTTGAACCTCTAACCCACCTTTGTCCTAGCAAACCGTTGATTGGCTATGTTACCGCTTTGCTCAGCCCTTGTTATAGCGTTGTTAGTTGCAGGTGAAGATTGGAGCCGTTCCTTGTTGGAACATTTATTTACTTGTTGGGATATCATTATATTGCTATGTTATCTTAATGCATCTATATACTTGGTAAAGGGTGGAAGGCTCGGCCTCTCGCCTAGTGTTTTGTTCCACTCCTGCCGCCCTAGTTTCCGTCATATCGGTGTTATGTTCCCGGATTGTTGCGTCCCTTACGCGGTTGGGTTATAATGGGAACCCCTTGATAGTTCGCCTTGATTAAAGCTTTTCCAGCAATGCCCAACATTGGTTTTACCATTTGCCACCTAGCCTCTTTTCCCTTGGGTTTCCGGAGCCCGAAGGTCATCTTATTTTAACCCCCCCGGGCCAGTGCTCCTCTGAGTGTTGGTCCAAACTAGAGCCCTGTGCAGCGCCCCCTCGGGGAAACTCGAGGTTTGGTTTTAGTTGTA
>NW_025248783.1:0-2298 GCF_018294505.1 Triticum aestivum | reverse complement strand
AACACAGGCCAGGTGCTATGTGTGCTTCTCTGGCTGCCAAACGGATTGACTCCATTGGTGCTCGCGCCCAGCACGATGTTCCTTGGATCGTTCCCAAATTCTGGGTATTCGAAGTTCAACGCTTGCCACTGGCTCGCAACCCTTGGGAAGACGTTCGTGCCAGAATGACATGTTCTCGTCGAAGCATGCGTCGGTCATTTTGTCTTTTACCTTCATCTCCAGAGCCATGAGCGTTACTTTCAGGCGGGTATCCTCGGGCCTGCATCCTTCATACAATGGAGTAACCGCGTCTAACTCAAGTTGATCCATCTTGGCTTTCTCTCGGGCAGCAGCTCTTGCGTTATCCGTCTGCTTGAGAAGCAGCTCTTGAATATGAGGGTCCTGCACCCAGCCCATCGATGGTCCAGCGTCGTCTGCTCCGCTGGCATCATCATCATGTCCTGCATCTTCTACATGATGACTGTGTACAGCATCACCGTCTTGATCATCTCCTGGGGATTCTTCGTCTTCTCGCCCCCCCGAGCCGTGGTGGTTGTCTTGCTGCCCTTCCTCATTTCTTGTCCGGCCCCCATGGACGACTTCGTAGTCATCTTCATCACCTTGCCACCGATAGCCATCCATGAAACCACGCAAGAGCAGGTGGTCCCGCACCTGCCCGGAATCCGGGTCCGCAATAAGGCTATCCAGCTTGCATCTTCGACACGGACATCTTATCTCCGTCTTGTTCTTTTGAAGCATCTCGGACTTCGCGGACCTCAAAAACCTATTCACGATGCCTTCGGTCATCGTGTGGACCATGGTCGCCTGCGGGGTAGAGCAAAACGATATTTTAGAACCAAGAAAAAATTTGGCATGACTTTCCCTAAAAATAGGACCAAAAAGAATGCTTAATGCCAAAATTCTCGCCGAAACGGAAATGAATCAACATTCTGGCAAAATATTGGCAACTATCGCATTTCAAATACTGGTACACCTCCAAACACAAACACATATGCAACACCACAAACATATGCAACACCACGAACATACATAGATCTAGCTAGGCCATAAAAAGTGCATGTGCACATTGTTGTAGGGAGAACAACATAAATATAGCTTCCCCCCTTACTTACCTAGCAAAACAAGGTAACTTAACCACTTAATTTGAATGAATCTATGGTGGAAATGAGGTGAAAAAGAGGAGGCACCCGAGACAAGGAGGAGGCGGTGGAGAGAATGAAGTGGGGAGAAAGTGAGTGTGGGAGGAGAGGCTGTCCAAAATATCTTGTTGCTGCCCACTTACTAATGGCGCACCAGCAACAAATGCGCCATTAGTAATCCAGGTTACTAATGGCGCACCCCCTGGTGGTGCGGCATTAGTACTTTTGCAAAAAGGGAATAAAACAATAAAAAAATAACATTAGTGGCGCACCTTCTGGCTGGTGCGCCATTACTAGTTACAACTAGTAATGGCGCACCACCAGTGGATGCGCCATTAGTATGTTTGGACAGGCGCACTAGTTCAAAAAAAAATTGGTACTAATGGCGCACCGTGGGCAGGGTGCGCCATTAGTAGTTTCAACACTAATGGCGCATCAGAAGGTGGTGCGCCATTAGTATATACTAATGGCGCACCACATGTCTGGTGCGCCATTAGTGTCATTTCCATCTATAGCCCTTTTCCTAGTAGTGTAAAGTATATTGTCATTGACCTTCCAAACATGTTGAGCTTGCCTTTCCCCCTCATGCTAGCCAAACTCCTTGCACCAAGTAGAAATACTACTTGTGCTTCCAAATATCCTTAAACCCAGTTTTGTCATGAGAGTCCACCATACCTACCTATGGATTGAGTAAGATCCTTCAAGTAAGTTGTCATGTTGCAGGCAATAAAAATTGCTATCTAAATATGTATGTATTATTAGTGCAGAGAAAATAAGCTTTATACGATCTTGTTGTGGAAGCAATAAAAGCGACAGACTGCATAATAAAGGTCCACATACAAGTGGCAATATAAAGTGACATTCTTTTGCATTAAGATTTTATGCATCCAACCCTAAAAGCACATCACAACCTCTGCTTCCCTCTGCGAAGGGCCTATCTTTTACTTTATGCCTGAGTCAAGGTGATCTTCACCTTTTCCTTTTTCATTTTATCCTTTGGCAAGCTCCTTGTGTTTGAAAGATCATGATATATATATATATATATATATATATCCAATTGGGTGTAAGTTAGCATGAACTATTATTGTTGACATCACCTAAAGGTGAATACGTTGGGAGGCAACACAATAAGCCCCTATGTTTCTCAGTGTCCGGCTGA
>NW_025248782.1:0-2298 GCF_018294505.1 Triticum aestivum | reverse complement strand
CATCTTCTCTCCAGGGTTTTGTGATGAAAAGAATTTGAATTCATGGAGATCATAAAAGCAAAAATGAAAGTTTGGGAAAGTCCTTTTATTCCGTCTCATTTAACTTTCAAAAAGTTTGGAATTTCACTCAACTTCACACAATCAATCAAACAATCAGTCAAGTCTATCTATTTATTATAACATTCCAAAATTTAGAATTTTGGGATGTTACAAACCTACCACCCTTAAAATGAATCTCGTCCTCGAGATTCGGAGAGGCTAGAAAGAAATAGGTTAGGGTTTGGGGTCTTCTCAAAATCCATCGATCATCACCGGGGTCTGGGGTGCTACCACCCTTAGAAGCATGGTTACGGTTCCATCAAAACTCATATACTCCATCCTTACCTTTGACAGTGTCAGTCTTCTCAGATTTTTAGGAAAATTCCTTCTCTGGCTCTTTGGGTAGCGGCATAACCTTTTCCTCAATTCTTCTGTCCATTCATCTTGGTAAGGTTATTCCGAGACTGGGTCTTCTTAGCTGACGGGTCAGGCGCCAATACTAAACAACTATCGACATCTCATGGTGGTCAACAATTTACGGTTTCTCCTGCAGGAAAATGGGTCTCGCTGAACCTCACCGTATATCCTACGATTGGCACAGCTGCCTTGTACAGGGGAAAAATTCTTATACCATTCTAAGGTTTAAACAAGGTTTTGATCGTCGTCTCTCCACTATAGGCAAGTCACTCAGATTTACCATCCCGTATAGCAAGGTGAACAATAAGAGTAAGTCGGTATGGTGATCAATCCATCCCGCACCCAAATCATTACCCTGTATATGGTTTAGCGAATCTCGCATTCTAACACTCGGTCATCCTCACAAGCATTGCAGAATTTCTCTTGTCAACGAACTAGGTTCGGATAAATCCATTGATTCTGCAAGCCAAACAAACATCTATCGGTTCTGCACAACTCTCAGGTTTCGCGTTAATTCCTATAAGATCGTCTGTTGATAAAATCGTAACTTCTTCCAGGGTTTTTCCTTCAGCAAGAATGTGCTTGCTTCTTGGCAGGTCCTGGGGCCTGTGGGTTATGGCCCATCTCATCACTTGTAGTTCCTTGAACTTATCATCGAGCAACTGATCATTACAAAAACTTCCAACTTCCTAGCATTCTTAAATCCATCCAATTTTATTGTCCTTCTTCCTTCTATTAGCACCAAACTAAGACATGATTACTCAGACTCATCATGGAATTTCCATTGATCCATATTTCCAACATCATACCTCCTTTATATCCAATAGTAATTCATCTCTTCATTCTCGTGGGATATCCCACATACCGAGATAAAAACTTATACTTATGAAGTCCATACTCCACTTCGTGGAACATCATTATCCTTTCCAGGGTCAAGCGTCCTTACAGGGGAATATTGGCCATCTCTGCATGGCACTTCTTCAACTGGGAAACGTGAAACACATCATGAACTCCTGACAGTCCTTCGGGTGACTCCAACTTGTTGGCCACTTCTCCCATACGCTCCAAAACTCGGTATGGTCCTACAAATCTCGGGGCTAACTTTCCCTTAACTCCAAATCGTTTAACTCCTCGCAGAGGGGACACACGAAGACATGCTCTGTCTCCAATTTCATAGACTACCTCCTTGCGTTTTTTTAGTCTGCATAGCTCTTCTGCCTGGACTGAGCTACCTTCAGTCTATCTCGAATCAACTTAACATTCTCTTCTGACTCCTTGATCACATTTGGTCCAAACAACTGACGGTCTCCAACTTCATCCCACATCAATGGTGTCTGGCTCCTTCTCCCATACAAAGCTTCAAAAGGGGTCATCTTCAAACTGGCTTGGTAACTGTTGTTGTATGAGAACTCTGCGTAAGGTAGATTATCATCCCTACTAGATCCATAATCTAGCGCACACTTCCAACATGTCCTCCAGAATCTGATTGACTCTCTCGGTCTATCCATCTGTCTGCGGATGAAAGGTTGTACTGAACTCTAGCCTAGTACCCAAAGTCTAGTGCAGCTAATTCCAAAACTTTGAGGTAAATTGTGTTCCTCTATCTGATACGATGGTCCTCGGAACTCCATGCAGACATACGGTCCTGGTCATATATATCTTGGCCAACTTCGCACTTGTATAGGTGGTTTTCACTGGGATAAAGTGAGCCACTTTGGTCAAGCGAATCAATTACTATCCAGATAGGATCATATCCCGTTCGGGTTCTGGGAAATCCGATAATGAAATCCATGCCAAGCTTATCCTACTTCCATTCGGGTATCGGCATAGGCTGTAGTAATC
>NW_025248781.1:0-2298 GCF_018294505.1 Triticum aestivum | reverse complement strand
AAATCACTTTAGGAGAAGCTACTAAACTCCTAGATAATATTATGGTTAATTATTCTCAATGGCACACTGAAAGATCTAGTAATAAGAAAGTGCATGCCATAGAAGAAATTAATGTTTTGAGTGGTAAGATGGATGAACTTATGAAATTATTTGCTAATAAAAGTGTTTCTTCTAATCCTAATGATATGCCTTTGTATACTTTGATTGAGAATAATAATGAATCTTTGGATGTGAATTTTGTTGGTAGGAATAATTTTGGTAACAACGCGTATAGAGGAAACATTAATCCAAGGCCGTATCCTAGTAATTGCTCTCATAACTATGGTAATTCCTACAACAATTCTTATGGAAATTTTAATAAGATACCCTCTAATTTTGAATCTAATATTAAAGAATTTATTACCTCGCAAAAGAATTTCAATGGTTTGATTGAAGAAAAATTGCTTAAGATTGATGAGTTGGCTAGGAACATTGATAGAATTTCTCTTGATGTTGATTCTTTGAAACTTAGATATATTCCTCCTAAGTATGATATCAATGAGTCTCTCAAAGCCATGAGAATTTCCATTGATGAGTGCAAAGAAAGAACCGCTAGGATGCGTGCTAAGAAAGATTGCTTTTATAAAAGTGTGTTCTTCTAGTTCCCGTGATAATAAATATGAAGATCTAAAAGTTATTGATGTGTCCCCTATTAAATCTTTGTTTTGTAATATGAATCTTGATAATGATGGGACTGAATATGATCCACCTTTACCTAGGAGGCGTTCCAAAAATTCGGAGTCTTTAGATCTTGATGCTAAAATTGTTAAAAGTGGGATTGAAGAAGTCAAAACTTTAAATATTAATGAACCCACTATTTTGGATTTCAAGGAATTTAATTATGATAATTTCTCTTTTATAGATTGTATTTCCTTTTTGCAATCCGTGCTAAATTCTCCACATGCTTATAGTCAAAATAAAGCCTTTACCAAACATATCATTGATGCTTTGATGCAATCTTGTGAAGAAAAACTTGAGTTGGAAGTTTCTATCCCTAGAAAACTTTATGATGAGTGGGAACCTACTATTAAAATTAAGATTAAAGATCGTGAATGCTATGCTTTGTGTGATTTGGGTGCTAGTGTTTCCACGATTCCAAAGACTTTTGTGTGATTTGCTAGGTTTCCGTGATTCTGATGATTGCTCTTTAAACTTGCACCTTGCGGATTCCACTATTAAGAAACCTATGGGAAGAATTAATGATGTTATTGTTGCAAATAGGAATTATGTGCCCGTGGATTTTATTGTTCTTGACATAGATTGCAATCCTTCTTGTCCTATTATTCTAGGTAGACCTTTCCTTAGAATGATTGGTGCAATTATTGATATGAAGGAAGGGAATATTAGATTCCAATTTCCGTTAAGGAAAGGCATGGAACACTTCCCTAGAAAGAAAATTAAATTACCTTATGAATCTATTATGAGAGCCACTTATGGATTGCCTTCCAAAGATGGCAATACCTAGATCTATCTTCGCTTTTATGCCTAGCTAGGGGCGTTAAACGATAGCGCTTGTTGGGAGGCAACCCAATTTTATTTTTATTCCTTGCTTTTTGATCCAGTTTAGTAATAAATAATTTATCTAGCCTCTGTTTTTTGTGTTTAATTAGTGTTTGTGCCAAGTAGAACCGTTGGGAAGACTTGGGGAAAGTCTTTTTAATCTTGCTGTAAAAAACAGAAACTTTAGCGCTCACGAGAACTGCTGCCATTTTTATTTGGAAGTGATATTTAGTTATTTTTTTCAGATGATTAATAGATAAATTCCTCACGTCCAGCAATTCGTTTTATAATTTTTGGGGTTCCAGATCTTGTGTTAGCTACAGATTACTACAGACTATTCTGTTTTTGACAGATTCTGTTTTTCATGTGTTGTTTGCTTATTTTGATGAATCAATGGCTAGTAAAATAGTTTATAAACCATAGAGAAGTTGGAATAAAGTAGGTTTAACACCAATATAAATAAAGAATGAGTTCATTACAGTACCTTGAAGTGGTGTTTTGTTTTCTTTTGCTAACGGAGCTCACGGGATTTTCTACTTTAAGTTTTGTGTTGTGAAGTTTTCAAGTTTTGGGTAAAGATTTGATGGATTATGGAACAAGGAGTGGCAAGAGCCTAAGCTTGGGGATGCCCATGGAACCCCCAAGATAATCTATGGACACCTAAAAGCCAAAGCTTGGGGATGTCCCGGAAGGCATCCCCTCTTTCGTCTATGATGAGGACATCAATACAATTGTTACACCCACAGCCCCTGCTGCTAT
>NW_025248780.1:0-2298 GCF_018294505.1 Triticum aestivum | reverse complement strand
TGCCGGACGATGTGCTCGAGGCGATACTCCTCCGTCTCCCACGGCAGCCATCATCTCGCCCGCGCGCGTCCGCTGTCTCCAGGCGCTGGCGAGGCATCGTCACCAACCCGATGTTCCACCGCCGTTTCCATGCGCACCACCGGAAGCCGCCCGTCCTCGGCGTTTTCGAGCGGCGCCGGAAATTCATCATCACCCCCGTATTGGCCGCTCCCGACCGTATCCCAGCTGAGCGATTGTCCATCTCACGCTGGATGACCTCCCGCGACTGCGACGCGACCGGCTGCCGCCACGGTCGGGTGCTGGCCATACACAGGCTGCTGCCGCGTCTTGTCGTGTTCGCCCCCCTCACCGGCGAGGAGCGCAACCTGCCTGTTGTTCCGGACGAGTTCAGGGAGTGCAACTACCACCACGGGGCTGTGCTCTGTGCTGCCAGCGGCAAGGAGGACCACGTGCACGGCTTTTGCCATGAGAGCCCATTCCAGGTGGCATTCCTTTCCAGGTACCCTACACGCAATCGATTTATCACATCTGTTTACTCATCAGAAAGTGGCACATGGGGCGGCCTTAAGGAAATAGAAGCTCCATTTAAAGTTGCTCTTGTTGATGTTCCTGCGACCCTGGTTGGAAATGTGCTCTACTGGATGCTTTCATGGGATAATGTTTGTGCTGCCATGCTTGAGTTTGATTTGGATACGCAGAGCCTAGCTGTGATCAAGGGACCTTCTGATATGAATTATTCCGGCAGCCATAGGATCATCAAAATAGAGCAAGGCACAGTTAGCTGGCTCAGGTTTAAATTCCCGATCCTAGAAATATGGCTGAGGCAAAAGAATTGGCATGGTCTTGCCACGTGGTTGCAGCATAAGACAGTTGATATGCATGACATTCTTGGGATCCCTCCTCGGGTTAGTAAGAAGTGGCATCAGAAAATCCTCGGCTATGAGGAAGATAGCAATGTGATCATTCTCTATGTTGATGACAGTGCCTACATGCTAGATCTTAACTCAATGAAATCTACGAAACTTGATGAAAGCCGTTTGATGAATTCCTGTCACCCTTTCACCAGTTTCTATCCGCCAGGTGATTGCTCATTCTTAATTTTCTTTTATTTGGAAGTAATCCAATTTAGTTGTGTTATGTACAGTACATGATTGCTCGCACACAATGATTGTGGTACTTCAAATGTTCAGTTATAACTTGAGCTTAGTAAGCAATTTCCGGTGATAAAACTTAGTAAGTGCCCCTATGCTAGATGGATGAATTTATGGTCATATTGTTTTAGTACAACTTATCTTAATACCCAAATCAAATGCCAAATTAGCAACTCAGTTGGCACTTTAAAACCGCAAAGTGAATTCTATTCTTTATCCATTATTATATGTTTTCATCTTGGCATTAATCTTAACTCTATAAAAACAACTTCGTTGAATCCATACACTCTGAAATAACTGTGTTTTTGTCATTTGTTCATTTATTACATTTGTAGCACAAAGAAACGATATGAATTTTCTTATGTAGGGATCTTTTTATTTAGAACAGAATACCCAGCATCAATTTTCATGCCAAGAGTATTATTTTGGCATAATCTTGTTTGCTTGACATGATGAGGGATGAGTTTAGAGGACAAAAGTTATAGGCCATATTGTTTATTGGCCTTTTTGCCAGCTAAATTCTCCATTCTGAATATTTCTTCCACTTGACAACAAGTGTGGATTTTTTAATCTATTGCTAGTACCAAGAGCAAGTTATAACACATCTGTATAAAAATAAATTACAGAAGTGAGTTATATTTGTCAGCACATGTTTCTAACTGTCTCATTGTTGCCTTTTCCGCTCCATCTGTCTCTTCATTAGAACTGTTGCTAATTGTCTGACTTGTTATTCTTCTTTCTAGACATGGCCATCTAAGAAGCATAGATATATGCACACGGACACAGGGATACAGATACATATATGGAGACATGGAATACGGCATTTTCCAGAAACAGCCATACGGCGACACGGGAGTATATATATACATAAATAAATAAAGTACAGCTTGTAATGTTGTGAGGACAAAAGTATATTTGTAAGATGTGGGATCAAACTGCTGCCCATTTGTTTCCTGCCTTCATTTCCACGTTTGTATATGGATGAGCGTAACGCACCTGATGCTGCAAGTATATGTAAGTAAATACTCCCTCGGTCCGGAAATACTTGTCATCAAAAGGGATGAAAATGGATGTATCTAAAACTAAAATAAATCTAGATACATCTATTTCGATGACAAGTATTTTCGGACGGAGGGAGTATTTCAGT
>NW_025248779.1:0-2298 GCF_018294505.1 Triticum aestivum | reverse complement strand
AGTACCTTAAGTGGTGGTTTTTCTTTCTTGCACTAACGGAGCTCATGAGATCTCCTGTTGAGTTTTGTGTTGTGAAGTTTTCAAGCTTTGGGTAAAGATTTGATGGACTATGGAATAAGGAGTGGCAAGAGCCTAAGCTTGGGCATGCCCATGGCACCCCAAGATAATTCAAGGACAACCAAAAGCCTAAGCTTGGGGATGCCCCGGAAGGCATCCCCTCTTTCGTCTTCGTCTATCGGTAACTTTACTTGGAGCTATATTTTTATTCACCACATGATATGTGTTTTGCTTGGAGTGTCTTGTATGATATGAGTCTTTGATTTTTAGTTTACCACAATCATCCTTGCTGTACACACCTTGTAGGAAAGACACACATGATTCGGAATTTATTAGAATACTCTATGTGCTTCACTTATATCTTTTGAGCTAGACAATTTTGCTCTAGTGCTTCACTTATATCTTTTTAGAGCACGCCGATGGTTTTATTTTGTAGAAATTATTGATCTCTCATGCTTCACTTATATTATTTTGAGAGTCTTTTAGAATAGCATGGTATTTGCTATGGTTATAAAGTTGGTCCTAATATGATGGGCATCCAAGTTGGGTATAATAAAAACTATCATAGAAAGTGCATTGAATACTAGGAGAAGTTTGATGCTTGATGATTGTTTTGAGATATGAGGATGGTAATATTAGAGTCATGCTAGTTGGTTAGTTGTGAATTTGAGGAATACTTGTGTTAAAGTTTGTGATTCCCGTAGCATGCACGTCTGGTGAACCGTTATGTGATGAAGTTGGAGCATGATTTATTTATTGATTGTCTTCCTTATGTGTGGAGGTTGGGATCGCGCGCTGGTTAACTCCTACCAACTCTTCCCCTAGGAGCATGCGTGTAGTACTTTATTTTGATAACTTGTAGATTTTTGCAATAAGTATATGAGTTCTTTATGACTAATATTGAGTCCATGTATGGATTATACGCACTCTCACCCTTCCACCATTGCTAGCCTCTCTTGTGCCCTGCAACTTTCGCCGGTACCATACACCCACCACATACCTTCCTCAAAACAGCCACCATACCTACCTATTATGGCATTTCCATAGCCATTCTGAGATATATTGCCGTGCAACTTTCCACCATTCCGTTTATGACAGCTCCATCATTGTCATATTGCTTTTGCATGATCATGTAGTTGACATCGTATTTGTGGCAAAGCCACCTTGATAATTCTTTCATACATGTCACTCTTGATTCATTGCATATCCCGGCACACCGCCGGAGGCATCCACATAGATTCATATTTTGTTCTAAGTATTGAGTTGTAAGTAAATAAAAGTGTGATGATCTTCATTATTAGAGCATTGTCCCAAGTGAGGAAAGGATGATGGAGACTATGATTCCCGCACAAGTCGGGATGAGACTCCAGACTTTAAAAAAAAGGGGGGGAGGCCGAAGAAGCCCACCAATAAAAAAATGAGAGAAAATGAGAGAAGGGACAATGTTTCTATCCTTTTTCCACACTTGTGCTTCAAAGTAGCACCATGATCTTCATGATAGAGAGTCTCCTATGTTGTCACTTTCATATACTAGTGGGAATTTTTCATTATAGAACTTGGCTTGTATATTTCAATGATGGGCTTCCTCAAAATGCCCTAGGTCTTCGTGAGCAAGCAAGTTGGATGCACACCCACTTAGTTTCTTTGGTTGAGCTTTCATACACTGTAGCTCTAGTGCATCTGTTGCATGGCAATCCCTACTCACTCACATTGATATCTATTAATGGGCATCTCCATAGCCCGTTGATACGCCTAGTTGATGTGAGACTATCTTCTCTTTTTTGTCTTCTCCACAACCACCATTCTATTCCACATATAGTGCTATGTCCATGGCTCACGCTCATGTATTGCGTGAAGATTGAAAAAGTTTGAAAATACTAAAATATGAAACAATTGCTTGGCTAAAACCGGGGTTGTGCATGCTTTAAATATTTTGTGTGATGAAGATAGAGCATAGCCAGACTATATGATTTTGTAGGGATAACTTTCTTTAGCCATGTTATTTTGAGAAGACATGATTGCTTTGTTAGTATGCTTGAAGTATTATTGTTTTCATGTCAATATGAACTTTTATCTTGAATCATTGGATGCTTGATACGTCTCCAATGTATTTATAATTTTTGATTGTTCCATACTATTATATTACCCATTTTGGATGTTTATGGGCTTTACTTTACACTTTTATATCATTTTTGGGACTAACCTACTAACCTGAGGCCCCGCCCGAATTGCTGTTTTTTT
>NW_025248778.1:0-2298 GCF_018294505.1 Triticum aestivum | reverse complement strand
GGCCTCCAGGAGCGCTCGTGTCTTTCGCAACGAGCTACACTCTCCCATAGATACTCGTCGCAACATTATTGCAGACTTTACGTTTGGATCCTTCAGATTTAAGGACCCCATGAGTAGGGAGGCTGCAGTGTCTTGGTGCCTATACCTCTCCTCTCGTTGTATTCCGTGATGTAACTTGCCATTTGAGCCTTTGAGTGATATATACAGCGCCCCCGTGATTGTTGGGAAATACTCCCTCCATCCCAAAATAACTGTGTCAAACTTGGTACAACTTTACACTAAAGTTAATACAAAGTTGAGACACTTATATTGGGATAGAGGGAGTAATAATTTCCAAGCATTTAAAACAGCTAAGCATGCAAGATTGGTCCCACTAATTACAAAACAGTAAAACTGAGCTAGCTAGGAGCCTCCACAATGCTTCGATGTTGCTGGCCGTTCGATGCATCCATAGTACGTTCTATGGGCGTCTTCATTTGCCTTTTGGGCCGCTGCTTCGCAGAACTAGCTAGGCCGGCCGTGGTTTGTCTGTCCGGGATCTTGCATACGACTAGTGCACTGGTTTGAGTAGCCCGTTTAAACGTCTATTCTCATCCCCCCCACCAGCACCCACGAAGCCATGTCCTTTCCTCTCCTCTCTGCTCATCCACCATCGCCGTCGCCGTTCGCCTCACGTCTGCCATCCCCATGACCGGCGAGCACCGAAGATGAAGTAAGGTAGCGAGCGACAAATGTGACTGGGCGAGGAGGTGTGGTTGTCCGTAAGGGCATGTCACAGAACTCGCCATGACCAGTGGGGTGGAGGACGCGACGCGACGCTGTTCTGGTGGGTACCCCGTGGACCTATTCCGTTGCACAATTTCGCACCCAGTGCGTGAGGGCAGTGACACTAAGCATTGGTGTGACGGAGTGGTTTCTCATCGAGTATGACTAGAGCTTACATAGATTGACTCGTGTTGAGTCCATGTGGATCCGCCCCATCATTTTCATATCAGGAGGACGCCGAGCTCGTCCGAGTGGTGGGGCACCAGGACAGATCAATTGGTGAGCACATCTTTAGGTTTGTTGAACTTGGTTTAGGAATTTATTAATAATTTTCACTTCGATTGATAAACAACTACTCCCTCCGTAAACCAATATAAGAGCGTTTAGATCACTACTAGTGATCTAAACGCTCTTGTATTAGTTTACAGAGGGAGTGGTTACATGACAGATTGAGAGACCAATTGGCAAACTATAAGCGGAGACTCCATCGACTTCTCAGTGATGTTGGGACAGGAGGAAGGGAATAACATGGGTAACTCGAATGGGAAAAGGTCTATGGTGCCACTGTCCTACTGCTCATGTCTTGGTTTGCAGATCGACACACCAGTACCCACGCAGCTTCCTGTGTCTGGTCGTACTTTCTGCAGAATGAATTTTTCTTAAGATTGGTACTTAGAACATGTACCAAATAAAAGGAACACTTAGAAAGTGGGTTACAAGAGCTGAAGCTCATGGCAAAGAATTTCTAGGTACTATTTTTTCTCTACTTCTCCATTAATCTACATGAAACAAGCCCACCCCTAATAAGTGTACACCTCAATCAGTGCTAGAAGTTATGGAGGAGGTTGGAAAATAGGATATTGTTTTTGATGGCCATAGGAATGATAGAAATATCAGTAGAAAATGTATGTGTGAATAAACCAACCTTGGGGTCTTTGATCGAATAGGAAATGCGGGGCAAAGACCATTCGCCCCTTACCATGTTATCTTTTACTACTTTGATTAAATCATGTCATTGTTCAGGCAAATTAATCATAACACAATGATTCAACTTCGAGGTGGTGTTAGTTAATAATCAGGTGTGTTCGCTTAGGTAAGTAGGGTTAAATCTTGCCTTGTGCACTTTCTTCCAAAACTCTTGAATGGAAGTGAGGATTGGATGTTGCGCTTCATGCCAACCCAATGGACCATTTACTGTCAATATTGAGCAAGTAACCTGAAACGACGGCTGTAAAATTATCTGTTCTCATTCTATGCTATGTGATACTGGTTTTTATGTGAAAGCGCTAGAATCTCATTATTCTATAATTGTCATGGTATATAGACGTACATGGAGCATTGATATTTTGTCCAGAAACCCCATTGAACATTGATTTTGTGCAATCCGCCACCTAAACCTTTGAACGCACCCAGGAATTCGAACAAGTATTTAGTTTTAGACCATTTAAATTTCACTGTCACTTGTTCTTCCCTTAAGACGAACGGGCACAGCAACGTGCGCCTTTATGTTCTGGTTACTCTAGTAAAAAAAAA
>NW_025248777.1:0-2298 GCF_018294505.1 Triticum aestivum | reverse complement strand
GAGATCAAGGAGGCTAAACCCTAGAAGCTAGCCTATGGTATGATTGTTGTTCGTCCTATGGACTACAACCATCCGGTTTATATAGACACCGGAGAGGGCTAGGGTTACACAAAGTCGGTTACAATGGTAGGAGATCTACATATCCGTATCGCCAAGCTTGCCTTCCACGCCAAGGAAAGTCCCATCCGGACACGGGACGAAGTCTTCAATCTTGTATCTTCATAGTCTTGGAGTCCGGCCGATGATGATAGTTCGGCTATCCGGACACCCCCTAGTCCGGAACTCCCTCAACAGGCATGCCAACAACATGTCTATGTTTATCTTTTTCATCGGGTTTGGCAATTCTAGCAGCTACATCACATAAGTAAATAACATGCCCATCTATGTTTTCAACCAGGAGATCCTTGACCATAGAAATACTAGGTTCTACCTTGATTTGTTCAGCTGGTCTAGGTGTTCTAATATATCTTTTATTGACCACAGTTGAAACCTTAGCATGTTCCTTTATCCTAAGAAGGAAAGGTGGTTTCTTTATGTAAACAGTAGGAACAACTGGATCAACATTGTAAATGATAGTCTCTTCTTTAGCAACTACCGGTTCTTTAATTTCTTCTTTAATAGGTGGATGATATTTAAACCACTTCTCTTTAGGGAGATCAACATGAGTAGAAAATGATTCACAGAAGGAGGCTACTATCTCAGAATCTAGTCGATATTTAGTGCTAAACGTTTGAAGAGCATCGGTATTCATAAAAGACATAACACAATCAAACTTAAGATTAATATATGTCTCTTTACCTTCGTAGAGTTCCCAATCTTCAGAGTTGCATTTAATTCTTTCCAAAAGATCCCACCGGAATCCAATAGTCTTCTTCATAAAGGATCTAGTACAAGAAGTATCGAGCATGGATCGATCATTATGAGAAAGCCGAGCATAAAAATTCTGAA
The DNA here is from genome assembly GCF_018294505.1 of Triticum aestivum. NCBI lineage: Eukaryota > Viridiplantae > Streptophyta > Magnoliopsida > Poales > Poaceae > Triticum > Triticum aestivum. The sequence continues at coordinate 1,350 of NW_025248777.1, read as the reverse complement.
TAATAATTTCTCTTGAGAGCTCATGATTGGGGCATGAATATAACATTGACTTAAGCCGCCCCCAAGCTAGAGTGATACTTTTTCCTTCATGAGGCCAAAAATTATATATATAATTCCGATCACGATGAACTAGATGCACATGATAATTTTTTTATGGAATTCCAATTTCAACAGATTCCAATTCCAAGATCCAATATCGTAGGATTGCCTATACCATGCCAATGCTTTTCCCTTCAAAGATAAAGGGAAATACATCTTCTTAGCTTCATCTCCGGGTAAACTTACAAGCTTGAATAATCCACAAATTTCATCCACACATATAAAGTGCATATCAGGATGTTTGGTTCCATCTCCTGCATAAGGATTAGCTAGCAATTGTTCTATCATACCCGAAGGAATTTCATATTCAATATTTTCAGTAGGTACAATGGGCTGAGGGGTAACTAATTGTGTATATGGTCGAGGTGCAGATACCCCGAACAAACCCCTCAAAGGATTGTTCTCTATAGTACCAAGTGACAATAAATTTCAGCACGTAGTAAAAAAATTTCCTTACCGATTTCCACATACCAAGAGCACTTCATTCCCCGGCAATGGAGCCAGAAAAGAGCCTTGATGACCGACAAGTATCGGGGATCAATTGTAGTCCTTTTGATAAATAAGAGTGTCGAACCCAATGAGGAGCAGAAGGAAATGTTAAGCTGTTTTCAGCAAGGTAATGTCTGCAAGCACTGAAATTATAAGTAATGAGTAGTTTGATAGCAAGATAATTTGTAAAGAGCAAGTAACGGTAATAGTAAAAAAAGTGCAGCAAGATAGCCCAATCCTTTTGAGGCAAAGGACAGGCCAAAACGGTCTCTTAGGATAAGCAAAGTGTTCCTGAGGGCACACGGGAATTTCATCTAGTCACTTTCATCATGTTGGTTTGATTTGTGTTCGCTACTTTGACTATTTGATATGAGGGTGGACCGGTGCTTAGGTGCTCTTCTTACTTGAACAAACCTTCTACTTATGATTAACCCCCTCGCAGGCGTCCGCAACTACGAGAAAAGTATTAAGAATAAATTCTGACCATAGCATTAAACTTTTGGATACAAATCAGTCCCTTATGGAATAGCGCATAAACTAGGGTTTAAACTTCTGTCACTCTTAACGCATGATCTAATAACTACTCCAGAATGCATTCCCTTAGGCAAAAATATAGTGAAGTGTCATGTAGTTGACGTTCACATGACACCACTAAGGGAATCACAACATATATACCATCAAAATATCAAACACATATAAAATTCACATGATTACTTGCAACAAGCACTAGTAGATAATGGGCCTTTTGTCCTAGTTCTAGAG
>NW_025248776.1:0-2298 GCF_018294505.1 Triticum aestivum | reverse complement strand
ACATTGGATGTCATTGATAACGGGATCACATCATTAGGAGAATGATGTGATGGACAAGACCCAATCCTAAGCATAGCATAAAAGATCGTGTAGTTTCGTTTGCTAGAGCTTTTCCAATGTCAAGTATCTTTTCCTTAGACCATGAGATTGTGCAACTCCCGGATACCGTAGGAGTGCTTTGGGTGTGCCAAACGTCACAACGTAACTGGGTGACTATAAAGGTGCACTACGGGTATCTCCGAAAGTGTCTGTTGGGTTGGCACGGATCGAGACTGGGATTTGTCACTCCGTGTGACGGAGAGGTATCTCTGGGCCCACTCGGTAATGCATCATCATAATGAGCTCAATGTGACTAAGGCGTTAGTCACGGTATCATGCATTGCGGTACGAGTAAAGAGACTTGCCGGTAACGAGATTGAACAAGGTATTGGGATACCGACGATCGAATCTCGGGCAAGTAACATACCGATTGACAAAGGGAATTGCATACGGGATTGACTGAATCCTCGACATCGTGGTTCATCCGATGAGATCATCGTGGAACATGTGGGAGCCAACATGGGTATCCAGATCCCGCTGTTGGTTATTGACCGGAGAGGCGTCTCGGTCATGTCTGCATGTCTCCCGAACCCGTAGGGTCTACACACTTAAGGTTCGGTGACGCTAGGGTTGTAGAGATATATGTATGCGGAAACCCGAAAGTTGTTCGGAGTCCCGGATGAGATCCCGGACGTCACGAGAGATTCCGGTATGGTCCGGAGGTGAAGAATTATATATAGGAAGTCTAGTTTCGGCCACTGGGAAAGTTTCGGGGGTTACCGGTATTGTACCGGGACCACCGGAAGGGTCCCGAGGGTCCACCGGGTGGGGCCACCTATCCCGGAGGGCCTCGTGGGCTGAAAGTGGAAGGGAACCAGCCCTTAGTGGGCTGGGGCGCCCCCCTTGGGCCTCCCCCCATGCGCCTAGGGTTGGGAACCCTAAAGGGGGGGAGCTTCCCCCTTGCCTTGGGGGGCAAGGCACCCCTTCCCCCTTTGGCCGCCGCCCCCCTTGGAGATCCCATCTCCCTGGGCCGGCGCCCCCCCAGGGGGCCTATATAAAGGGGGGGGGAGGGAGGGCAGCAACACACAACCTTGGGCGCCTCCCTCCTCCCCTGCAACACCTCTCTCTCTCTCTCTCTCTCTCTCTCGCAGAAGCTTGGCAAAGCCCTGCCGAGACCCGCTACATCCACCACCACGCCGTCGTGCTGCTGGATCTCCATCAACCTCTCCTTCCCCCTTGCTGGATCAAGAAGGAGGAGACGTCGCTGCACCGTACGTGTGTTGAACGCGGAGGTGCCGTCCGTTCGGCACTCGGTCATCGGTGATTTGGATCACGGCGAGTACGACTCCGTCATCCACGTTCATTGGAACGCTTCCGCTCGCGATCTACAAGGGTATGTAGATGCACTCCTTTCCCCTCGTTGCTAGTAGACTCCATAGATGCATCTTGGTGAGCGTAGAATTTTTTTAAATTATGCTACGATTCCCAATAGTTTCTGTGGGAGGGAAACAAGCAATTGCTTTAGTGGATTCTGGCAGTAATTCCACCTTTATGATCTTAAAATTTGCTCTCCAAACTTCATGCACAATCATCAAAGATCAATCCAGAGCAGTAACTGTTGCTGGAAGGGGAAAGTTGTGGTCAGGTTCTTACATTCCTACCACTACTTTTACTGCTGGTAACACTCAGTTTCAGCATCACTTCAGAGTGTTAGACCTACCAGGACATGATATTGTATTGGGTTCAGATTGGATGGCACAGCACAACCCTGTAGCATTTTGTTATGATCCCAGACAACTCATTAGCTGTCATAATCAGAGTAATTCTATTACTATTCCAGCTTGTGAAACCCTGACTGCAACCAACCAGATTGATGCTTTGGAACTTAACAGAATGCTCCTAAGTGGTGCCCATGCTTTTGTGCTCCAATTAGCAGAAGATACCACTTTTGTACCTAGCACAAAGGACAGCACCCCCCTGCAGTTATGGAAGTCTTGCAAGAATTCCAAGAGGTTTTCAAGGAACCACAAGGACTGCCCCCAGTGAGGGAATTAGATCATGAGATTCCCCTCAAACCTGATGCTGTACCACCTAATTCTAGGCCCTATAAAGTTCCCCACATGCAGAAAAATGAGATGGAGAAACAAATTCACCACTTGTTGCAATCTAAGATGATAAGGGAAAGTCAAAGTCCCTACTCATCCCCAGCTATCTTGATTATGAAGAAAGATGGGTCTTGGAGAATGTGCATTGACTACA
>NW_025248775.1:1166-2298 GCF_018294505.1 Triticum aestivum | reverse complement strand
TTTGTAACAGACGAGTTTCCGGATGAAATCCTGATACTTTGAAAGAGATTGTCCGTTTTGTACACGAAGTGCATCCAGTTTTTGCCGTAACCCTCTCAACTTTCTTGCACATGCTATGTGGATGAAATGATGATATCATGCCAACTTTCAAACTTTTCAGAGTTCATTTGAAATGCTTTTCAATTTTAGGGTCTTATAGCTCAAAATAATTAGTAAATGCATGAAAAATAAAAAATGAAGTCAGGAAGGATTGAAAAATGATGATGTGGCTTTGAATGGTGCATTTTGAACACACAAAAAGTCAGGAGTTCAAATAAGTTTTAAAAAATGAAATCCCTTTGTAACAGACGAGTTTTCGGATGAAATCCTGATACTTTGAAAGAGATTGTCCGTTTTGTACACGAAGTGCATCCAGTTTTTGCCGTAACCCTCCCAACTTTCTTGCACATGCTATGTGGATGAAATGATGATATCATGCCAACTTTCAACCTTTTCAGAGTTCATTTGAAATGCTTTTCAATTTTAGGATCTTATAGCTCAAAATAATTAGTAAATGCATGAAAAATAACAAATGAAGTCAGAAAGGATTGAAAAATGATGATGTGGCTTTGAATGGTGCATTTTGAACACACAAAAAGTCAGGAGTTCAAATAAGTTTTAAAAAATGAAATCCATTTGTAACAGACGAGTTTCCGGATGAAATCCTGATACTTTGAAAGAGATTTGCCGTTTTGTACACGAAGTGCATCCAGTTTTTGCCGTAACCCTCCCAACTTTCTTGCACATGCTATGTGGATGAAATGATGATATCATGCCAACTTTCAACCTTTTCAGAGTTCATTTGAAATGCTTTTCAATTTTAGGGTCTTATAGCTCAAAATAATTAGTAAATGCATGAAAAATAAAAAATGAAGTCAGAAAGGATTGAAAAATGATGATGAGGCTTTGAATGGTGCATTTTGAACACACAAAAAGTCAGGAGTTCAAATAAGTTTTAAAAAATGAAATCCATTTGTAACAGACGAGTTTCCGGATGAAATCCTGATACTTTGAAAGAGATTGTCCGTTTTGTACACGAAGTGCATCCAGTTTTTGCCGTAACCCTCTCAACTTTCTTGCACATGCTATGTGG
>NW_025248775.1:0-1156 GCF_018294505.1 Triticum aestivum | reverse complement strand
ATACTTTGAAAGAGATTGTCCGTTTTGTACACGAAGTGCATCCAGTTTTTTCCGTAACCCCCTCAACTTTCTTGCACATGCTATGTGGATGAAATGATGATATCATGCCAACTTTCAACCTTTTCAGAGTTCATTTGAAATGCTTTTCAATGTTAGGGTCTAATAGCTCAAAATAATTAGTAAATGCATGAAAAATAACAAATGAAGTCAGAAAGGATTGAAAAATGATTATGTGGCTTTGAATGGTGCATTTTGAACACACAAAAAGTCAGGAGTTCAAATAAGTTTTAAAAAATGAAATCCATTTGTAACAGACGAGTTTCCGGATGAAATCCTGATACTTTGAAAGAGATTGTCCGTTTTGTACACGAAGTGCATCCAGTTTTTGCCGTAACCCTCTCAACTTTCTTGCACATGCTATGTGGATGAAATGATGATATCATGCCAACTTTCAAACTTTTCAGAGTTCATTTGAAATGCTTTTCAATTTTATGGTCTTATAGCTCAAAATAATTAGTAAATGCATGAAAAATAAAAAATGAAGTCAGAAAGGATTGAAAAATGATGATGTGGCTTTGAATGGTGCATTTTGAACACACAAAAAGTCAGGAGTTCAAATAAGTTTTAAAAAATGAAATCCCTTTGTAACAGACGAGTTTCCGGATGAAATCCTGATACTTTGAAAGAGATTGTCCGTTTTGTACACGAAGTGCATCCAGTTTTTGCCGTAACCCTCTCAACTTTCTTGCACATGCTGTGTGGATGAAATGATGATATCATGCCAACTTTCAACCTTTTCAGAGTTCATTTGAAATGCTTTTCAATTTTAGGGTCTTATAGCTCAAAATAATTAGTAAATGCATGAAAAATAACAAATGAAGTCAGAAAGGATTGAAAAATGATGATGTGGCTTTGAATGGTGCATTTTGAACACACAAAAAGTCAGGAGTTCAAATAAGTTTTAAAAAATGAAATCCCTTTGTAACAGACGAGTTTCCGGATGAAATCCTGATACTTTGAAAGAGATTTGCCGTTTTGTACACGAAGTGCATCCAGTTTTGGCCGTAACCCTCCCAACTTTCTTGCACATGCTATGTGGATGAAATGATGATATCATGCCAACTTTCAACCTTTTCAGAGTTCATTTGAAATGCTT
>NW_025248774.1:0-2298 GCF_018294505.1 Triticum aestivum | reverse complement strand
CTCTAAAAATAGCCTATACTTATGTATTTCGAAATTACATGGGCCTGGCCCAATAATAAGGTGACGCAGCACCTAAAATAGACTCGGGACGAAATTTATGAAGTGGCATCTTGTATATTTCATCCAAGGCTTCATGCACCCATTATGGTGGCTTCAAAGTCCTGAAATCATCACTTGTAACTCCGTTCTTGTTCCCCTTGCGCATGCCATCATCTCCATGCTTGTTCTTGCTCCAATGTTCATCCTTCTCCAAGCTAGGCCCTTCATTTGAAAGCAAAACAAATGTATCCAATTTAGGCAGCATCATATTCTCATGAACATTAGAATCATTACCAAGAAACGAAAGTACCTGGTAATTTAGTTGGCGTGCACGAGCTCTAGTAATTGGTCCAGTATGTATAGCAGCAGGGGCTGTGGGTGTAACAATTGTATTGATGTCCTCATCATGTGCTAGATCCTCGAAACACAAAGAGAGATACACGATCCAAAGTCAACAAAGGACGATACAAGAGGTAACCGGTTCTTCTCCGTGAGGAGGTCTTGATGGTCTTCTCCGTGAGGAGGTCTTGAATCCAATGTGGATCTTCTCCGTAGAGGGGCCGCGGTCTCTCTCCTGGAGTAGATCCGATGTGGATGAGCGAGGATCTGTCTCTAATATGAGCTATCACAACGCTAACCCTAACTAGGAGGAGGGGGGTCTATATATAGTGTTAGCCCATGAAGGGGTAAGTGAGAGGGGGGATACATGGGCCCTTGGCCTGCTCACTGTGCGCAGACAGGCGCCAGATGTCCGGGCCGGGGGCCGGATGTCCGGGGCTTCGCGACGGGCCGAATGTCCGGGCTGGGAGGCCGGATGTCCGGGCTGGCCTGGGTCTTCCAGTTTCATTCGGTGATGGAGGGCCGGATTTCTGGGGCAGCGGCCGGATGTCCGGGACTTCGGGTGGAGCCGGATGTCCGGGACTTCGGGAGGAGCCGGATGTCTGGGGTGATGTCCGGATGTCCGGGCTGCACTGGTCCTTTCCGGTGTTCTTTGGATAAGCCGATGCCGTATTTCCGGGGCAAGGGCCAGATGTCCGGGCTGGGGTTGGATGTCCGGCCGCTGTAGCAGCTGGCTCTTCTTCCTTATCCTTCCTTTGCTTCTGTGCACGCTTGGCCTTGGTCCTTGGGCTCACCATGGTCTCCTCGGGGGTACCTGAGTATGCACAAGGTCCGCGCGTGAAGTAGCATCCATGTCTTACATGTGGAAAGGGAAGATTTGTAAATGAGCGAGTTCACCTTAGGTCCAATGGCGTATGCTCGAGTGTACATGGGGATGATCATAGGATGCTACGCATCATCTCCCCTCCCTTGGGGAAGATCCGACCTTGGATCAAAAACCTCATCACCATGAAACGGTTGTCGTGGACGGACTTGTAGTTGGACGAAGTGGAAGACATGGCGCAATCCAAGTACTCCAAGGTGTCTCTGGAGTGGTACACATGCAGAAAGAGCAAACACAAACGACACTCGGAAATACAATGGTTAGCGCACACAAAGTTTCCACCATGTAAGAATGAGTCCGTGCGACAAGATTGAGCATGACAAGGTGCATGAAGCTTATCGAAAAGATATGGAATGGTATGCAAAGCATTCATGGGAGCAAAAACATTCATTATGCACACAAATGTGTTGTGGATATGATCAATGCAACCACGGTGCAAAATGATGTCATAGTGAGACGGTTTATCAATAGCATGAATATGGTAATGGATGCTCAATGTGGTGTGATCATGCAATTGATGGTAGGCAATAAGATCATGATGTATGAATATGCCATCAAGGTATATCACAACAAATTTGCTAAGGAAATGCACAAGCTCATATATCATGAATGACATAGAAAGACAAGATGCAACAAGGCAATCATAATATGAGTCAATCCATGCATAAGATGCAAATTTGTCATGTGTATGACATGTCCATCGAGCATGACATATGTGAGCACAATCAACAAATATGGAGGTGTTGGTGTACCAATTCTCAATGTCGTGGCATGATGAGGACATCAATACCATTGTTACACCCACAGCCCCTACTATTACATATACTGGACCAATTACTAGAGCTCGCGCACGCCAATTAAATTACCAGGTACTTTCGTTTCTTGGTAATGATTCTAATGTTCATGAGATTATGATGCTGCCTAAATTGGATACATTTGTTTTGCTTACAAATGAAGGGCCTAGCTTGGAGAAGGATGAACATTGGAGCAAGAACACACATGGAGTTGATGGCATGCGCAAGGGGATCAAGAACGGA
>NW_025248773.1:0-2298 GCF_018294505.1 Triticum aestivum | reverse complement strand
TCTGGAATCGTTGTACTGCTAGAACCATTCTGCAGCTTGATCTTTGAGTTGGAAGGAAGCGAACTTGACAAAGTCCTCAGGCCTGACGTTACTGAACTCGAAATGCTTGCACAGATCCACAAGCCAATCGTCAGCATCGGTTGCCTCAACACAATTGCTGAAAGTCTTTGGCCCGTTAGCAAGGAACTGGTTGAGTGTAGCAAAGTGATTCTGATTGCTGCCTTGATTCCCTTGGTTGCCTTGATTGTGCTCTTGAATAATTTGCATGATCAACTGTGTGTTTGCATTGGTTGCGGCCATCACAGCTTGCCATGCCTCCGGAGGAGGGGGAGGTGGTGGCGGATCAGGATTCGGAGTCGTGCCCGTTGGAGGAGCCATCCTGAAGCGGTTGACATCCATTAGCACATTGACAGATAAATATTGAAGCTGAATCCAATGGAATGAAAATTGCAACATATAGTCTTCACATCCGAACAAAATGAACGAATGCATTCCTCTTGAAATGGTCACATATCCATAAATTGAGAAGCCACGTAGAATTAAGGTAGAGAAATAAATCAACAAGGTACGGATCAAGAACGAATAATCGGTAAGAAATCCCAATCTCAAACCAATATCCGTGGAAGAAGAACTAGAGCTACAAGAATTCCCACCTATGAAACTCCCGAACCTTTCCGGTTATGCAATCAGGTGTTGGGGATACAGGGGAAGCATAATATCTCACCCAAACTAGCAAATCCTACATCCAGCTGTATCCATCCTTCAACACATAACCAAGAAACCTTCGGAAACCATCTACCTCAACCTTCGAAAAGCATCCGTTATACAAGTTATGGCGATACTCCCGAACTCCCTCCCCAGTACTGGGTGGTGTCGAGGTTATCTCACCAACGAACTGCATAAAAGAGATTTTCGATGTCGGCGTACTAAACTCAGGTATTCCAGAACTGCAACGATAAAATTATGATGACAACACCTCAGAGCTCAACTCCCCGGGACACTTCCACAAAACCCCTGACAGGAGGCACCAAGACAATGTTCTCATCATAAAACCATCGGAACGATTCCAAGATACCCACGTGACCGTAAATTTTTTTTTTAGTGAAATTTGAGAAGAAAAGAGTCAAAACTCTACGTCAGGATGCCTTACCAGAGCGATGAGGAGACTGGGAAGTAAAAAGAATTCCTAAACTCTCCGATATATAATTCCTAAATGACTCAAAACATTTTTTCTAGACACAACTCGACCACTAATAACGATCAAGAAATGGGGCTCCTAAGGTCGGGGAAGGCTCTGATTACCAACTTGTAACACCCTCGATGCGACTATATCTCCCACGTGTCGAGGCACGACTTAGAGGCATAATCGCATTGAAGGCATATGTCGCAAGTTAGGTAATCTTCACAACATCCCATGTAATATAAATAATAAAGGGGAGATAACATAGTTGGCTTACACTCGCCACGTCAATCAAGTACATAAATAACATTACATCAACCAAACACTCATGGCCCGACTACGGCGCCAAAATAGAAGATAAACCCAACACGCGACACGGTCCCAATCACCCCCAACTGGGGACCACTACTAATCATCAGGAAAGGAAACATAGTAACGTTGAGAGTCCTCGTCGAACTCCCACTTGAGCTCAAGCGTGTCTCCCGGAGTGGAATCATCAGGCCCGGCATCTGGTGTAATAGTAATCTGTGAGCCACAGGGACTCAGTAATCTCGCACACTCGCGATCAAGACTATTTAAGCTTATAGGTAAGGCAGGGTAAATATATGTGGAGCTGCAGCAAGCGACTAGCAAAATATGGTGGCTAACTTATTCGCAAAAGAGAGCGAGAAGAGGAGGCAAAGCGTGAGCAAGAAACTAGAGAGCCACCTGCGCAAACATTACTCCAACACCGTGTCCACTTCCCGGACTCCGCCGAGAAGAGGCCATCACGGTAACACACTTAGTTGATTCATTTTAATTAAGTTAAGGTTCAAGTTATCTACAACCGGACATTAACAAATTCCCATTTGCCCATAACCGCGGGCACGGCTTTCGAAAGTTCAAATCCCTGCAGGGGAGTCCCAACTTAGCCCATGACAAGCTCTCACGGTTAACGAAGGAATAGACCTCCTCCCAAGACATTCCGATCAGACTCGGTATCTCGGTTACTCAAGACAACTCCGACAATAGTAAAATAAGTCCAGCAACACCGCCCGCTGTGCCGACAAATCCCAATAGGAGCTGCACATATCTCGTTCTCAGGGCACACCGGATAAGCTAAGCGTACGGGAGCCAAC
>NW_025248772.1:0-2299 GCF_018294505.1 Triticum aestivum | reverse complement strand
GAGATAAATGTCGTTGAAGCGCTATTGTTCACCTCATGTGTTCTGAAACATTATTCTGTGAGATAAATGGTGTTGAAGTGTTATTGTTCACCTCATCAGTTGCAAAAAAGTTTTATTGTAATATTTTGTTTAATTTCTATTAACTTAAATTTCTAAAGTGAAATCTACATTTTAATATACGAATGAATTTGTCTCTTAACTCCTAAAAATATACTCATTTGCTCCAAAGTAAAGGTTATTTGTGTAAAAAAAAGACTTACATGAATTAGCCATTTCTTTGGAGCAAGCAAATATAAAATTATCTAGGTTGTAGTCTCACTACTTAATTCTGAGGTTGCACATCCGCCTTCCTAAAATAGAAAGGACAAGACATACATTATAAATATTTCAGCCTATGGACTAGAAGATTGGATGACGAACTTTCATTGAGTTGTATAATCGTTGTAAACAAACATAATCCCAACTAATAGGTATGTATACAATTCCTGTTTTTCAAAATTTATATTTCTATATCGTTTCTTATTCTAATGCAAAATATCTAGCCCGTGCAAGTGCACGGGTTCACGACTAGTTCTCATAACTATGCTCAATTCTGTCAATTGCTCAACAGTAATTTGTTCACCCACCGTAAAATACTTATGCTCTTGAGAGAAGCCACTAGTGAAACCTATGGCCTCCAGGTCTATCTTCATCATATTAATCTTCCAACACTTAGTTATTCCCTTTGCTTTTACTTTACTTTGCATCTTTATCACAAAAATATCAAAAATAATATCCTATCATATTTATCAGATCTCACTCTCGCAAGTGGCTGTGAAGGGATTGACAACCCCTTATCGCGTTGGTTGCGAGGATTTATTTGTTTTGTGTAGGTGCGAGGGACTCGCGCGTAGCCTCCTACTGGATTGATATCTTGGTTCTCAAAAACTGAGGTTAATACTTACGCTACTTTGCTGCATCACCCTTTCCTCTTCAAGGAAAAACCAACGCAGTGCTCAAGAGATAGCAGTAGCTAAGCCACCCACTAGGGGATTAGGACACATATGTTTATGTGAAAACAATCATTAAGATACTGCGGAAATCATGTCGCTGATAATCAATTTGACAGGATTCTTATTACAACTCGACGATCCGAGTGCTCGGGTATAAAAAAGGCGGAGCAGATCCGCGTTCCAGGAGCGCGGCTCGTCTTTCTTCTTGGCCACATTGTAGAGGTGATATGCCCCGTTGTGGAGCACCTTGGTGACGATGAAAGGGCCTCCCAAGCGGGGGCGAGTTTATGAGGCCATTGCTGATCCACTCGGAGCACAAGGTCTCCTTCTTGAAATGCTCGACCTTTGACGTTTCGGGCGTGGAATCGATGAAGATCTTGCTGATAGATGGTCGACCGGATCAAGGCCATCTCTCTCTCTTCCTCCAGAAGATCAATAGCGTCTTGACGTGCTTGCTCTGCTTCGGCTTATGAGAAGAGTTCTACTCGGGGCGCATTGTGGAGCAAGTCACTCGGAAGCACAGCTTTAGCCCCATACACCATGAAGAAAGGAGTTCGACTAGTCGACCAGTTGGGGGTTGTCCTCAATCCACACAGAACGGACGGCAACTCAGTCACCCAAGTGCCTGCTGCATGCTTGAGGTCGCACATCAATCGGGGTTTCAACCCTTGGAGGATCAAACCATTTGCTCTTTCGGCTTGCCCATTCAACTGCGGGTGCGCAACGGATGGGTAGTCGACCCGAGTGCCTTGAGAAGTGCAGAAAGCTCTGAACTCATCGGAATTAAAGTTTGAGCCGTTGTCCATGATGATGTTGTGAGGAACTCCATATCTGAATATTAATTCTCTGATGAAACTGATGGATGTGCTTGAGTCGAGGTTCTTGATTGGTTTGGCTTAAATCCACTTAGTGAACTTGTCGACTGCTACGAGCAGATGGGTGAAGCCACTTCTGCCAATCCTCAGGGGCCCAATCATGTCCAGTCCCCAAACAGCAAATGGCGAGACGAGTGGAATAGTCTTCAAGGCTGATGCAGACTTGTGGGACATGTTCGAGTAAAACTGGCAACCTTCGCACTTCTCGACTATCTCCTTAGCTATTTCATTTGCTCGCGGCTAGTAGAATCCCGCTCGGTATGCTTTGGCCACGATGGTCCGAGAGGTCGCGTGGTGACCCCAGGTCCCCGAGTGGATCTCATTTAGGATCAGTCGACCTTCTTCTGGAGGGATACATCGTTGAGCTACTCCAGTAACACTCTCTCTGAAAAGTTGTCCACTTATTACCATGAAGGCTTTGGATCTACGGAC
>NW_025248771.1:0-2299 GCF_018294505.1 Triticum aestivum | reverse complement strand
TCTCCTCTTGTGCAGTTCCACTAAGATCAAGCAATCAAGCAACATTGTCGGTGTGACATTTTGGTTGAACTGCACAAAACACTCTTAAAACAAAATTGTTTTGTGCAGTGCAACAAAAGGTCACAATGGCAACGAGGTGAAGTAGATAACCCTGTTTACACAGAGGTGCAAAGGAAACAATTAGTGGTCAAAAACGGTGGATGACACAGAAGCCAACAAAAAGAAGCATCTACCTTATCTAAATGGGAAAGAAAGCGACAGTAGCATTTCTCAAATGGTGGCATTGATTAATATTAACATAGAGATTATATTAACAATAAAATTCGTTGAACATGTAATTTGCATTTAACTGTGGCATTGCATCAATTTTCCAGTGGCATTATTATAGGTTGTTTGTTTACAGGGACATTTTGGTGTAGGGACTAAAATAACTCCGTGTCAGTCCCATCCAAACCGAACAGGAGGGACTTTTAGGGACTAAAAGTGGGCATTTGGGACTAAAAAAAGAAGACCCCGAGGGAGTCTTTTTGGGACTTTTTCCAACAGTTACCCCTGCCAAGCATCGCACCTTGTCTCTATTAGTTCATTACTAGGGGCAACATGGTCTTTTAGCATGTCATTTAATAACCTCTAGTCCATGTTTAGTCCCTGGAAACAAGCAGGTAGGGACTAGGGAGTTTTTAACCAAACAGGGCCTTAGATTAACAACAACTAATGAGTTGCACGGGACAGTGGACGCACCAGCACCACGTGCATCTACTGATGTACTGTGGGCATGAACAGTCTGTTGCAACAAAGAACAAACAACCAAGGAGCATATTTGTGTTGGTCCCAGTTTTTTTATATTTAGACACCTTTCCCTATGTGAGCGCAGCAAATCTAGTCCTGCTCAAACTCTACAGCCTTGTCCCCCAAAACAAAAAATCAGTTTGTTACAGATGTGTGTACTGCGTTTGTCATTGTTTTCCCTTTTCGACCAACGTAGGTGCTGGATAGCCAATCTGTACTAGTACTTTCGCCCCTTCCTTTCCTCTTTGAACCACGTCCTAGATTTATGCGATACAACTTTCCCCACTACTTTCCCCCATTCCTTTCCTCTTTGAACCACGTCCTAGATTCATGCTATACAACTTTCCCCTTCATTTCCTCTTTGAACCACGTCCTAGATTCATGCTATATACAACTTTTCCCACTACTTTCCCCCACTCCTTTCCTCTTTGAACCACGTCCTAGATACATGGTATACATGCAGCTAGAGCAATGCATGTGGAGTAAGTAAATTATACCTTAAGGTTCTTGGGGCGTGTTTCGGTGGGCGACGGGACGACGGCGAAGAAGAAGGGGCCGGAGGCCCTCCCGAGGCGCCGCTGGGTGAAAGTGAACAGCTGCGCCGGTAGTGGATTCCCTCCCTCGCCGACAGCGACAGCGTTAAGCCTCCTTCCCTTCCCGGCGGACGGATCCTGCCGGCTCGTTGAGCAGCAGTGAGGGGAGAGAGAGGCCAACGAAGTCTTGTTTAGATCTGGAGAGGGCGAGAGAGTTTGAAGAGAGTAACTACAAGCGCTGAGGCTCCAACATGTATATATATACTGGAGAGAGAGAGAGTGAAGCATGCAAACCCTAGAAAACAAGTACCGAGGCTGAAGCTTATACGTGATGAGGTGATTATACGGTCACTACGGTCACTACGAGATCGTATAGCTCCGTATCCATCCATTTTGACAAGTCAAAGAATCCTCATGGCACAAGTTATGCTCAAGTGTAGTTATCGAACCCGAGACCTCAAGTTTGATGAGTGAATAGGCTAACCACCTACACAACCTCCCGTTATGTTCAACGAGAGGAAAATAACCTTTTATACATTCCTGCATTCATGTGACAAGCATGCCGTGTTTTGTGTGTGTGTGTGTGTGTGAGTCATTGGGATTTCAATCATAATCGTGTCATGTGGCTTTGGTGGTAAGACTATCCATAGTGGTGCAGAAATAATGCAGCCTTAGTCACCTTACCTCTCTCCACGTAGTACGTTGGGTCCCACCAGTCAGAGGGTGAAACAAACAAATTAATAAGAAAAATTAAAAGCGCTAGTGGTGTATCTTACCTCACACACCTCGCTACTGCTCGGGAACACTGTCCAATTGATCCCTCTGTTCGCTCACGTACTATTTTAAGTGAATCCTTATTATAACATGCACACAATTTTGGGCACTTGTATTCGACTTAAGTCAGTGTGCCACTGTATCTTGTATACTTACTACTCCCTCCGTCTAGGTGTAATAAGTCACGTTAGAAGGTGCAACGG
>NW_025248770.1:0-2299 GCF_018294505.1 Triticum aestivum | reverse complement strand
AGTATTTAGTAATATTGACGCCCCATCGTTACCACAGAACGTCTACTACTGTGTCATCGCCGTCCGTGAGGGGGGCCACGCCCTGGAGACGCGTCCCGCCTCTTCGGACATGCCACCACACCACCCCGCATGTATAAGGGCCCGCGACGCTCCGGTGGCATTGCTACCCCCAGTGCCCCCGTCTCGCCTAACCCTGTAGCGTTTGACCACGGGATCTACCCCTTTGACTTTGCACGGACGGGCTTTGAACAATGGACCTCCCCACCCGGTTGTGTTAGGTCAGCCCATAGGAACACATTGGAGCAACATCCGGGGAAGACCCACAGCAAGATCCCCTCTGTGTAGACCCCACGCGTCCGTTTCCCCCCTCCAGGTGCCGGTGGCAGCGCCGTTCGTGAGGGGGGCACACCCCGGACACGCGTGCCGGGCGTTTGCAACCGCGACAACACTTCCAGACTTGTGAGAGGCCGCCGGCGCAAGATTTGGCGGCATGCTAGCCCCCGGAGGCCGCCGGCCACAGCCATAGATGCGCGAAGGGCAATCCGCGTAGAGGGAATTTTTCGGATACTTCTCCATCACCAAAAATTATGAAAAAATACCATCGCTCCTATAGCACATGTGCCGACGTCGTGCAAAAAAATCATGATTTTATCGCGCTCCGAGTATTTAGTAATATTGACGCCGCATCGTTACCACAGAACGTCTACTACCGTGTCATCGCCGTCCGTGAGGGGGGCCACGCCCCGGAGATGCGTCCCGCCTCTTCGGACATGCAACCACACCACCCCGCATGTATGAGGGCCCGGTGCGACGCTCCGGTGGCATTGCTACCCCCCCCCCAGTGCCCCCGTCCCGCCTAACCCTGTAGCGTTTGACCACGGGATCTACCCCTTTGACTTTGCACGGACGGGCTTTGACCAGTGGACCTCCCCACCCGGTTGTGTTAGGTCAGCCCATAGGAACACTTTGGAGCAACATCCGGGGCAGACCCACAGCAAGATCCCCTTCGCGTAGACCCCACGCGTCCGTTTCCCCCCTCCAGGTGCCGGCGGCAGCGCCGTCCGTGAGGGGGGCACACCCCGGACACGCGTGCCGGGCGTTTGCAACCGCGAAAACACTTCCAGACTTGTGAGAGGCCGCCGGCGCAAGATTTGGCGGCATGCTAGCCCCCGGAGGCCGCCGGCCACAGCCGTAGACGCGCGAAGGGCAATTCGCGTAGAGGGAATTTTTCGGATACTTCTCCATCACCAAAATTTATGAAAAAATACCATCGTTCCTATAGCACATGTGCTGACGTCGTGCAAAAAAATCATGATTTTATCGCGCTCCAAATATTTAGTAATATTGACGCCGCATCGTTACCACAAAACGTCTACTACCGTGTCATCGCCGTCCGTGAGGGGGGCCACGCCCCGGAGACGCGTCCCGCCTCTTCGGACATGCCACCACACCACCCCGCATGTATGAGGGCCCGGTGCGACGCTCCGGTGGCATTGCTACCCCCCAGTGCCCCCGTCCCGCCTAACCCTGTAGCGTCTGACCACGGGATCTACCCCTTTGTCTTTGCACGGACGGGCTTTGACCAGTGGACATCCCCACCTGGTTGTGTTAGGTCAACCCATAGGAACACATTGGAGCAACATCCGGGGAAGACCCACAGCAAGATTCCCTCCGTGTAGACCCCACGCGTCTGTTTCCCCCTCCAGGTGCCGGCGGCAGCACCGTTCGTGAGGGGGGCACACCCCGGACACGCGTGCCGGGCGTTTGCAACCGCCACAACACTTCCAGACTTGTGAGAGGCCGCCGGCGCAAGATTTGGCGGCATGCTAGCCCTCGGAGGCCGCCGGCCACAGCCGTAGACGCGCAAAGGGCAATCCGCGTAGAGGGAATTTTTCGGATACTTCTCCATCACAAAAAATTATGAAAAAATACCATTGTTCCTATAGCACCTGTGCCCATGTCGTGCAAAAAAAATCATGATTTTATCGCGCTCCGAGTATTTAGTAATATTGACGCCGCATCGTTACCGCAGAACGTCTACTACCGTGTCATCGCCGTCCGTGAGGGGGGCCACGCCCCGGAGACGCGTCCCGCCTCTTCGGACATGCCACCACACCACCCCGCGTGTATGAGGGCCCGGTGCGACGCTCCGGTGGCATTGCTACCCCCCAGTGCCCCCGTCCCGCCTAACCCTGTAGCGTTTGACCACGGGATCTACCCCTTTGACTTTGCACGGACGGGCTTTGACCAATGGACCTCCCCACCCGGTTGTGTTAGGTCAGCCCATAGGAACACTTTG
>NW_025248769.1:0-2299 GCF_018294505.1 Triticum aestivum | reverse complement strand
CAAAAAAGTGCGATCATTGGCATCAATCCATTGTTTTCAATTGTACTATGCAAGTAGGAACAAAAGATAAAACATTGAATTATGTACATTTGCAATATTTGATCCCTAGTCTTAAAGATACAAATGCTAAATTGATGTGCTTCTAGGCTTGGGATGCAACAGTCTAGTTGGCGGGGAGGAGGAAGAAGGTGGGTGGAGGAAGCGTGGATGTGAGAAGAAGAAGAAGTGAGAAAGAAGAAGTGTCGCGAAGGACTATGGAAAAGTAGTGAACCACCACAGATAGCGATACCAATGATGGTGGTCAATACCTCACTGGCAACTTAGTCATATGCCTATAATAAGAGGGGCAACTCTACAATTTGACACTACAAGCTGAGACAATGGTGGTGGTGGCACTATGGCAGACATAGCAAAGGGGACTGAGGTGATTATAAACAAGATGGCGATGATTGAGAGGAGGGGCAGTAAAGAGGATGACAAGGAGGGAGTGGTGGGCGAGAGAGTAGCCACCGACAATAGGAAGGGGCCAAAGGAAGAAGCAAATGGTCGGGGGAAAACAACGGCCGTGCCCTAAAGCGTACGCACGAGTAGTCACACCTTAGCTTCGTCCTATAAATCATTTAAATGATCATGGCTCAATCAACATTGAAATACTTTTTGTCAGCTGATTATGATAGATATCAGATGATATTCTTTCGTCCCATTTTTCTAACATGAATAACAAAGTCTAATCGTATGCTTCTTCTTAGGCGTTGATCAACTAAGAAATAAAAAAGTAATAGAAATTGTTTAAAAACTGATAAAACAAAATAGTCGTTCAAAAGGGTTCTCCTCCCTCGAGTAGTGCCTCTTCTAGAGGATAGCGCCATGCATAGCTGCCTTGACCTGTTGACCTGCATTCCTTGGAATTACAAACCTGTATCGATTACATAATTACTCATCAGCGCACCTCTCCAGTTTTGAAGGATACTGCAAATAGATTTCACATGAGCATAGACATTAGTTAGCACAATATTTAGGTAATTACCAAGAATCAAAAATCAATGTATCTATTATGTTATTGAAAAAAGGACGAACAAGTCATCATGTGATTCAACATAGGCTATAATATCTAAAGTATTGATTATAAATTTATGGCCAGACTAAAAAAATAGTATGTGTGCAACACACAAGTCAAATCGAGGTTGCTATAGCTACAAATTAAATGGAATAAAAGTTTGCAACATGGGAAAATTACTAGTTCAGAACAATCGTATGAAATCAAACTTATCTATCCTTTGGTATTAATATGTAAAAACACTGAGTGCTTAAGTAGATCTTCTGTCATCAAGTTTGGATTGCTTACCACGTGTTCCACGTACATGGTAGTGCACACGTAAATCTATATTAATTTTCAAATCATGGAATTTTCAAATAATTGTACCTATTATAGTTCCATGGAAACATATTCGTAAAAAATTTACTCCCCTAAGTTTTGTACCAAAGAACGTGTTAAAATATGAAATGACTAGCCCTAGATATAAAGAAGGACAAAGGAATGGTTGACATTATATGTACCTTCTAACGCTCTTAAGATTTGTTAGCACAATCGCTGTGAGGTGCTTCTCCCGTGATCTTCTTAATTAACCTCATTTTCTGTGAATTCCACGAAGTCCACCATAAGGGGATCCCTAGCGTCATTCTTGAACCCGCGGCTACTGGTGTGAGCCTGTGACCACTCCAAGGGCGATGGTTGCTGCTTCCAGCTCCTAATCCTCCTCGTCACATTCAGCTATTAGACAATCAACTGTACTATGCAAACAGATACATCCGTTAGAAAATAAAAAATATATAAATTGAATTATGTACATTCCAAACATTTGATCCCTAGTAGCGATATAAATGCTAAATTGATCTGCGTCTAGGCTTGGGAGGCAACAATCTTGGCATGGAGGAGGAGGAAGAAGGTGGGTGGAGGAAAAAGTGAGACACGAGAAGAGGAAGAAGTGAGATGGAAGAAGGGCATCGAAGGGTTGTGGCAAAGTAGTGAACCACCATGGATAACGATAACAATGATGGTGGTCACTGCCTCACTGGCAGGTTGGTCGTATGCCTATAGTAAGAGCGACGACGCTCCAATTTGACAGTACAAGCTAAGACAATTGATGGTGGTGGCAGCACTGTTGTAGGCATAGGGAAGGGGGACTGGGTAGTTATAAAAAAGATGGCGAGGATTGATAGGAGGGGCAATAAAGAGCACGACAAGGTGGGAGTGGTGCGGTATAGAGGGGCGGGCAACAAGGAGGAAGGGGCAGGAGGA
>NW_025248768.1:0-2299 GCF_018294505.1 Triticum aestivum | reverse complement strand
CCACCAATCCGAGTTCTTGACATATTAGGTTTGTTTTCGAGATCCATCTAGATTCCGATTCGTGTTTCCTTGCCGGATTAGGTTTCGGAAAAAAAATTGGTCGAAAAAATTTCGTGCCCATCCTGTCAGTTTGAGCTAGGAAGAGTTTTGAGACACTCGCCATTATAGTGATTTTTCGCAAAAAAAAAGCAGCGCAAAAAAAAGAGCGCAAAAAAAAAGAGCAAAAAAAAATTCCAGAGTGTGCTTTTCCCTTGTTTACGTGCCGCGCCGTGATTTTGTTGGTGTTCTAGGCTCGCGTCTCTAGCACAGTCTAGCCTAGGACCAGCACAGTACCGTCGTTGAGCGTTTATTCAACTTTGCATCTCTGAATTGATTATTGCTGACCCTTTTTGCTACCATATTATAAGCCTTCCCAGCTCCACATACATCTACGTCGTGTGTTTGACTCTCCCTGGTAATCGCTCTATCCAAGCTTTAAGAGTTTTTGACTACAACGGTTGCCGATCACCGCCTGCTGCTGGGTAAGAACTGGTAAGAATTTGAGATTTGCTTGATGGATTTGTGACACCCACCACCACCTCTTGTTAGTAGTCTGTAGGATCATATTCTTGTGTGTTTCTATTGCTGCTAACCATGCCAGGATCACAAGCCGACGAGACTGACTAGGAGAACATGACGAATAAGGATTTGCATGATAAATTTCAGCAAATGATGAGTGAATAGGTGCAAGACGTGCTAAACAGATTTGAAGAGGCCATGGAGAAGATAGATGGCATGGAGAAGACATTCGAAACAAAGCTCGATAACAAGTTTAATGAATTGCTCGTGCGTCTTCCACCACCACCACCCGCTGCACCTAACGCACCTCTCCAAAAACAACAACAACGACTACCTCCACGTCGCAAAATAGACCTCCATCGAGCGAGCCGTGTTCCTCTTGCGTTTGGCCAAACTGTTCGTGCTGCTGTTGATACTTCTGTGGCTCCTGCTGCTGATGCGGAGGAGGATGATTATGTGGGAGATTACGAGGATGAGGTTGCTCAAAATCAGAACTACGTGCAACCACCAGCACCACCACCAGCAGGTCAACCTCAGGTATATATTCGTAACGGTAGGCCTGCACCACCACCTCAGGTACGAGATGATGTCCATATTCCTAAACTGAAATTGAATATTCCACCATTTGAGGGTAGATATGTTCCTGATATATATCTTACTTGGGAGTTAGAAACTAAACAACGTTTTACATGTTTACAATATCCCGAGGAGAGACGGGTTGCTGCTGCTGTTTGTGCTTTCACTAGTTTTGCATGTGTTTGGTGGTCTGAACATTGTAGATTATATCCTATTCCAACTACTTGGGCTGCTTTGAAAACCGCTATGCGTACGCATTGGGTTCCACCATATTATCAACGTGAATTGCTTCAAAAATTGCAGCGTTTAAGACAAGGAAAAAATTCTGTAGAAGAATATTATCAGGAATTACAAACTGGCATGATTCGATGTGGCATTGTTGAGGAGAATGAAGCTATGCTTGCACGTTTTCTGGGTGGATTAAATAGAGAGATTCAGACCATTCTAGACTATAAGGAGTATACTAATATCACTCGTTTATTCCATCTTGCTTGTAAAGCTGAACGTGAAGTGCAGGATCGACAAGCATTGGCGCGAACTAACTTTTCTGCAGGCCGACCTTCATCATGGACACCGCGTGCATCTTCTACTTCAACTGCACCAGCACCTCAATCAGGTGCCTCCTACAGTTGTGATACAAGAAAACAGGAACAACCACCATTATCTGCCAAGAGCGCACCTGTCGGGCCTGCACAGAGTTCTTCTTCTTCCAGGGCATCAACAGGGCACACAAGTGATATTATTTGTCGTCGTTGTAAGGGAGGAGGTCATTATGCGAGAGAATGCAAATCTCCGCGTGTGATGATTGCTACCGAGGGTGGTGGATATGAGTCCGCTAGTGACTATGATGAGGAGACATTGGCTCTTATTACACGTGAAGAACATGGTGGAGATGATTCTGATCATGAGACGCAATACATGGCTCCTGAAGACGCTGACAGGTATGAATGTTTAGTTGCTCAACGTGTTTTGAGTGTGCAGGTCACACAAGCTGAGCAAAATCAGAGGCACAATTTGTTCCATACCAAGGGAGTTGTGAAGGAACGTTCTGTGCGCGTCATAATAGACGGAGGGAGTTGCAACAACTTGGCTAGCATGGAGATGGTGGAGAAGCTTTCTCTCACCACAAGACCACATCCACATCCTTACTACATCCAATGGTTCA
>NW_025248767.1:0-2299 GCF_018294505.1 Triticum aestivum | reverse complement strand
GGCCATGGACCCAGCTATCAGCCTCTCCACGTACAGTCCACGTCCGATTGAAGCCGTTCCTTGACCACATTGACCACGCCGCGCCGAGAGCACCAGGGCGGTGGACGACGGTGAGGCCTAGGAAGGGGACGACGCGGAGCCAGGGAAGACACGGCAATGGAAGCCCGCGCGGCGAGGAGTACAAGGGTTCACTGGTTCGGCTGCGGTGTGAGGCAGCCGTCGCCGTAGGGCCTGGCCAGCGGTGGGAATAGTTGGGGGCGGTGAGGCCTCCACGGGAGCACAGCCGGCCACGGGAGGCAGGAGCATGCGGCACGACCGGCGCTGCTTTGGGCGGCTGGAGCAAGAAGACCAGAGGTTGAAGAAGCACAACGGCCATTGGATGGACATCGTATGGTCACTGGAGCTAGAATCGTTCATATTGACTAAGTTGACAAAGTAGTCCATCCCCGTCAACTTAGTAGGCCCACAAGTCAGCCTCCCACCAAGGTGAGTCCCAACTAGGAGGGGGAGTGTTCATTTTTTGTGCGTAATAAGGAGGCACCTCCGGTGGGTCCGAGCTGACAGTGGGGGGAACATTTTTTCGCGAAATACGTTGGCCCGTCCAGTGGGTCCCAACAGTCAGGGGGAAATGTTTTTTTCGCCAAATACGGTGGCCCGTCTGGTGAGTCCCTGCTGTCAGGTGGAGGAATAATTATTTTCCACGTAATAAGGAGGCACTTCCTTGCGGCTGCCGTAGACCCAGCTGTTAGCCTCTCCATGTACATGTAACGCCCCGTATGTAACTTGCCATATTTGTATTCCAACTCTTGCCATTTCCGGCACTAAGTTATGATATTTCGTCATTGTTGGGTTTTGTTTTCATTTTGCTTTTGTCTTTGTCATGCATCTCATATCATGTCATCACGTGCATCGCATTTGCATACGTGTTCGTCTCATGCATCCGAGCATTTTCCCCGTTGTCCGTTTTGCATTCCGGCGCTCCTATGTCCTCCGGTGTCCCATTTTACCTCTTTTCATGTGTGGGTGTTAAACGTTCTCGGATTGGACTGAGACTTGCCAAGTGGCCTTGGTTCACTACCGGTAGACCGCCTGTCAAGTTTCATGCCATTTGGACTTCGTTTGATACTCCAACGGTTAACCGAGGAACCGTAAAGGCCTTGTGTGTGTTGCAGCCCAACACCTCTCCAAAGTGGCCCAAAACCCAGCTAAACCCCCTCCATCATCTCGGTCCTTCGATCATGATCGCGTGGCCGAAATCCGTGCTCAATTTGGAGCCTCCTAACTCCTTCTATGTATAAAAAGGCATCTCCCCCGAAAATCTCGCGCAAAATCCACCCTAAACCTAGCTCCTCTTCCCCCCGCCGCCGCCGGACACGTCCGAGATGGTCGAACGCGTCCGCGCCGTCACCCGGACCAACTAGGGGCTGCCACATGGGCAGCCCGCGCCCACATCACCACCGGCCCGCCGAGCCCAGGGCAGGCCCCACAAGGCCCGGCGCGCTCCGCCGCTCCCTGTCGCCCACGTGCCGCCCCGCCGCCTTCACCGGCGCCGCCCCGCCGCCGCATTGGTCGCAGCCGATCTACAGTACATCGCCGCCGCCTCGTTCCGGTCGCCGCCGCCGCCCTCAGATCTGGTCGCCCCGCCTTCCTCCGCCTCCATCGCGCCTCCCGGAGCCAGATCCGGCCACCCCCGCCGGAGTCCGGCCGCTTCCCGGCCTCCCTGCCGCATTCGGGCCTCGCCGTCGCCGTAGACGACGGATCCAGCCTCGACTCGCCGCCGTTGACTTTTTCCGCGGAGGGGTTGTTTTCTTCTCTAAGTCCTTTTTCCTCATAACATATGCCCTTGTTCACCGCATCGTAACTTTGCACCCGTAGCTCCGTTTTGGTCGTGTAGCATATCAAATTGTTCATCTGGATATGCACTTCATTTCATTCCATTGTACCATATTCATTTGAGGTCATCTTGATGCCCTAAATGCTGTTGCAAGAGTGCTATGTAATGTTAGTTTCAGATTCTTACCAGATTATCGACATTTGTCATTTTTGCCATGTTTAATGATGAGGACATGACTACCTTGGATATGACCAAAAATATTGCATATATGCATATTTGTCAGGTGATTTCTAGTGCAAACTATTCAATAATCTATTTATGTTATCCAGAACAAAAATACTTCACACACTTTTGTGTTTTGTCTAATTGCAGGTGTATGGGACATTTGTACAATCCACATATGAAGATAAGGAAGAAAGAGATGTTTATTTGCTGTCCAAAAAGTTCTCTCACGTCACTTTTGGC
>NW_025248766.1:0-2299 GCF_018294505.1 Triticum aestivum | reverse complement strand
AACAACAATCAACTATCATAGGAAGGCAAAACAAGTATAACTTCAAAACTTTAAGCACATAGAGAGGAAACTTGATATTATTGCAACTCCTACAAGCATGTATTCCTCCCTCATAATAATTTTCAGTAGCATCATGGATAGCAAAGTTGTTCTCATACTCAATTGGAACCTCTTCCAAAATAGTGGAATCATCACTAGCTAAAGTTGACACTCTTCCAAATCCACTTTCATAAATATCACACTAAGATTCAACATCCTCCAAAATAGTGGGATCACTAATTCCTAAAGTTGACACTCTTCCAAACCCACTTTAAATGATAGTATTATTCATACTCCAAAATATATAAGTGAAGTTCATGGACCATTATACAATTAATATAGACTAACCAATATCCAAGCTCAAAATGTGTAAGTGAAGCACATGAAGCATTCTATAAATCCATACTCAAAAGATTTAAGTGAAGCACAAAGAGCAATAATTCTGCAAGGTCATACTCAAAAGATTTAAGTGAAGCACATGAAGTATTGTATAAATTAATGAAGGGCTATCTCATGCTAGCATGGTTCCTAAAGGAAAAACAAAAACACAAAGGACACAAATCATGTGAACAAAACAAAAACCGAGGTATACCGATATTTGTTAAAGAAGAAAGATGGGATGCCAACCGGGGCATCCCCAAGCTTAGATGCTTGAGTATCCTTTGAAATATTTACTTGGGGTGCCTTGGGCATCGCCAAGCTTGAACTCTTGCCTCTCTTTATTCTTCTCATATTGATAGCTCCTCGACCTTCGGACACTTCATCCACAAAAACTTTGTGAGACCCGTTAGTGTAATAAAGCAAATCACTACCTTTAGGTACTGTAATGAACTCATTATTTATTTATATTGGTGCTAAACCTACTGTATTCCAACTTCTCTATGGTTTATAAATTATTTTATTAGCCATAGATTCATCAAAATAAGCAAACAACACACGAAAAACAGAATCTGTTAAAAACAGAACAGTCTGTAGCAATCTGGAAGTTTGGTAAACTTCTGTAACTCCTAAAATTATGAAATAAATTTGACAATTTGAAAAATCTTTACATAAGTTATGTGCAAAAAGTTTCAGACCCATTTGACCTTCCAGTAAAAAATGTAAATTCACTCGCTACAGCCAAAGTTTCTGTTTTTGTTCTGCACATAGTAAACAAGCAATCTAATCATCCTAAAACCAAAGCTTGGCACATTATTTTTATAATACAATGGATATATACAAGGGGATAATTATTTACAGAGAAACTTCCATGAAAAATTCTACATTGTTTCCGTGAGCATGAACACAAGTGCTCAAGGTCGACCCTCACTTCTTCAATGCATAACTTTCCAATCACTTCTCTTTTTGAAAAACTTTTTAGTCATGAAAGGCAAGTAATTTTTTTTTGTATTTTCATTCTTTAATTTTTTTTTGTATTTTTCACCCACAACTAAACAGAAACAAAAAGCAAAAACAAACTCTACTTAGTGAAGAAAGCAAACAAGCACACACGAGAATATCAACCCCACGCTATTGCTCCCCGGCAACGGCGCCAGAAAAGAGCTTGATAATCCCCAAGTGCAAGGAATCATCGTAGCAATTTCCAAAGGTGGAAGTGATAAGTATGGAGTGTCGAACCCACAAGGAGCTAAAGGTAAGATCAATATTCTCTCAAGCCCTATCTGCCACTGATACGACTCTACGTACACCGAACGTTTGCTTCCAACTAGCAACGAGAAATAAAACTATATTGTGGGTATGAAGAGGATAACCTTGTATGATATCGGAGAGCTAAAATATAAAATTAGGTGATGTTATCATAAATTTAGAATATATTACTAAATATTATAAATAGCGAGTGTGGAATAATGGTGGATCGGTGTGCGGAATTGTCCTAGGCAATTGTTAACAAGACCGATAGTCGTCATTGCAATTTCATATGAGGGAGAGGCATAAGCTAACATACTTTCTCTACTTGGATCATATTCACTTATGATTGGAACTCTAGCAAGCATCCACAACTACTAAAGAATTAAGGTAAAACCCAACCATAGCATTAAAGCATCAAGTCCTCTTTATTCCCATACGCAACAATCCCTCTTACTCGGGTTTGTGTTTCAGTCACTCACCAACCCACTATAAGCGAATCATGAACGTATTGCAACACCCTACAGCGGGAATCCCTCACGCTTGCGCGACACGGAGGGCACCATAGGACAGCACCAAAATAAAACATACAACTCGTACCAATCTATATCATCAATCAACCCAAGGACAAAAG
>NW_025248765.1:0-2299 GCF_018294505.1 Triticum aestivum | reverse complement strand
GAGTGGTCCCACCTCATGGGCTGTGGGTTTATACTTTATAATTTCCTTTTGTGTGTTTTATATGTATTCATTATGTGAGCTCCAACATATGAGTATGATTATCTATGCTGTTTTTGTGGTGGATGTTTTGTCATGAGTTGAATAATTCCAATTTCATATATTATTTTTAGGGAAATTCCATACATTGCTGTTCATTTTGACTGTAAGATTAGCTTGTGAATGTCTATTGGATCTCTGATCTACTATTCTAATTATGCACAAATTACAGTGAGGAGTTAATAATGAGAACAATGTTTTCGCATAAGACAAGAGAGAACAATGTGTATTAGATGAAGTAGACGGAGGGGTACGATTAGCCTGGTGACAGAGAAGATTAAAGAACTTGTACCCGTTGGTATACTTTCTTGGTTCGTCTCACTGAGGATAAAAAGGGAGTTTTCTAGCTATCTCGGTCCAATGTGGAAAGATGTCAATATAAGATTCGGCATTTAAGACAATTCTTGTGGGGTTGGACTAAATGTGGGAGTGAGATTTAGGAATTGAAAAAAGAAAGGGTTTATCAATCCCATCAATGAGCTAGACATGAAAGCGGAGATGAATCCTCTTGATATCGACGACAAGTTGACTAAAACAGAGGCTGAGAAGAAGCTTGCAGAGAAGGGGAGATCAAATGAGCTCTAAGAGCTAAGGTACAACAGGTTGTTCAAAGGACAGTGATATTCAGTTTTTTCACCTAATTACGAATGAAAAACACAGGAAAAAGAAAATGTGTCCAATTTGAACAAGATGAGGGTACGATAGTAGGTCATGAGAACCTTAAATTGCACATCTCGAATTTCTATAAAATGCTCTTTGGGTGCCATTAGAGAATTTTGTATCCTTGGATGATGATACGTCGGGGGATATCCCACAACTTTGTACAGAAGAGAGTGCGGTGCTCAACATCCCTTTTGCGAAAAAGGAGGTGTTCGAGGCTATCGCGCAATGAAGAAGAATAAGCTACCCGGTCTAGATGTTTTTCTGGTGGTTCGCATTGCGCAATTCAAACCGGTTTGTTTGCTTAATGTTGGGTTTAAGATTTTTGTCAAAGTAGGGAGGAGGTCCCCTTTTTCTTTTCTACAGACACAAGCGTTCATATACACACGCATACACTCACCCATATGAATGCACACACGCACACCCTACCCCTATGAGCACCTCCAAAAGACTGAGCCAGCATATCATCTTGAAATTTACGAAGTCATCGTAGGCACCTCATCGTCGATGGGAACGCCTCCTCCCACTGAATGCGCATCGCCGGAAATCCTGAAATAAATCCAGGAATAAATGCGAGCACCAGGATTTGAACCCTGTTGTGCTGGGAATACCACAGTCCCTCTAACCATCCAACCACAGGTTGGTTCGCGAGGTCCCCGTTTTCTGGGACAAGATCAAGTGTGCGTACCCACTCTTTCATACCGTGGTCACCACTCCCACCTCACCAGCGACCCTCGGTCTTGTGAACTTAACCACAAGGTCGCCTCTTCCTACTCCCCCTCCTTGGTTGACTGGTCATTGCTTGCTGTATTGCCACTCCGATGACGCCGTCTCTATCTGCTCCGCCGCCGTCATCGGCATATCATTGCTGTTTTGAGATTTTATAGAAATCTTATGGACGCAACTCTGAAAATGTTTGATATCCGTCCCAATCTGCATGGTCACCACCCCAACTGCGCTCACCAATAAACAAAACTCTTGCCACATGCATGCTACTTCTCCGACCAGCGCCACATTCTTTGTCTGAAGTGCAGTATTCATTCTATTCTTTGACTGGTGTGGTCTGAACACTGAACTACTAGTACAGTCGTCGTCCTCGCGTGGTGGTTTGAACGGCCACGTTCCTCAGTTTTCATGTCCTTATTGATGTCTTCTTCACTCGTCGTTTTGACTCGATGAGCGCACGTGTTGGTAGTTCACTTCACTGGGAGAGCGAGGATATATAAGCGGCATCTGGATAAGCGGCTTGTTTGGAGACAGTCATCACACACACACCAACCTGCTCTTGGCACACCGCTGAGCAACCATCAAGCAGCCCTTTGCCTACCTAGTTAGCGAGAGTGAGAATCAATGGCATCCCGGCTGGAGCTGCTCATGTCGCAGGGGATGCGACTGTGGAGCTATCTCACCTCCTCATCCGCCTCTGCAGCAGGAACCGGAGTTGCTCTTGCATCCTCCGTTACTCTTGCCAGTTCCAGAAGCCAACCTCCGCACCGGAACCGTGACCCCCCAAGAAACAGGGCAAACGCGCCCGGGAGGGCCC
>NW_025248764.1:0-2299 GCF_018294505.1 Triticum aestivum | reverse complement strand
GAAAGCCCAATAGCCCATGTCATTGACTCATTGACTCATTGTCAATCCATCCATGCGGCCATGCGATCAATCCATCCATTGATCGTGTCCTGCACTAGGGCATTGTTTGCCGCTGCCGCCCAGCCGCCGGCTGCCCGGCTGCCGCTCCCGCTCAGGTAAGACGCTCACCAGTCACCACGCTGCCGCCGCCCCTACCCTATCGGCTGCACTGATCTGTCGTCTTTGTCCGCTGTGTGTCCAGTGTGTAAGGACTAAGGAGGGAGTACTGGAGGAGAGAAGGAGGCTTCATTACATCAGAATTTTGCAGTGAGAAAGGAAGATCAGATAGAGGAAGGTACCACTACGTACTTGTAGCTATCAGTTATTATGAATTAAAATCCTACTATCCTAATCTGGTGTGTTAGTGTTGTCTACAGAATAGTGAATTAATCCATAAATCATGGTTTTCCTTTATATAGTAGTCAATGAGGAAGCGAAAAGCACCAACAACTAGGGGGGTAAATTTCTTTTTCGCGCCAGTTGGGTCAACTTCAAGCTCCAACACTACTGGTGCCGAAAAATGTGATTCCATCTGAGGAGCAACCTGTTGCAGATAACCAAACAAATGATATTCCTATTGATATGCAAACTGATGAGCAACAGGTTGTGGCACCGGAAGAAGTTGCAGCAGGAGAAGGTACAATTGAAAGCACAAAATATGTAAGGGACCCCGGTATGCGCCAGCAAATTTGGGAACTCCCTCATGATGAGCAAGAAGAAGCACGCCGCTTCTATATTTTGAAGGGAGCTTATCAACCATACATGAGAGAATATCCATATAATAAACCAGGAAAAAATCGTCGTCGATTTCAATACAGTTATTTCAATTCTTTTCCTTGGCTTGAGTATTCGATGGAAACACATCGTGCGTACTGCCTACCTTGTTTTCTCTTCACAAAAAAGCCAAGTGGAAGGTGTGGCTCTGATGCATTCACATTTAAGGGATTTAATAATTGGAAGAAGGTGAATGATGGAAACGAATGTGCTTTCTTAACTCACATGGGCAAAGATTCCAACTCCGCTCATAACTTTTCTCAGCGGTGTCATGATAATCTGAAAAATAGTTTGACTCACATTGACAAGTCAATGGTGAAAGTGTGTGCAAAAAAGGTCGCAGATGCAAGGCTAAGGCTTAAAGTTACAATTGATTGCATCAAGTAAGCAAACTTTTCTGTTTTGAGAATTCAAATATTTTATAATGTACATTAAAGCAAGTTATGACCTTTTTTCTTGTTGATTTCATCAGATGGTTAACATTCCAAGCTTGTGCTTATAGAGGCCATGACGAATCTCCGGGATCAAGTAATCAGGGTAATTTTCTTCATCTGGTGAGGTTCTTGGCTTCTTATAGCAAAGAGGTGAATGCGGTTGTTTTCGAAAATGCTCCAAGGAACGCGAAGTACACCTCCCATACAGTGCAACTAGAAATCCTCACATTACTTTGTAGTAGAGTTAAGGAAAAAATTAGAGATGAAATTGGTACTAGCAAGTTCTGCAGAATGGTAGACGAAGCACGAGATGAATCAAAGAAAGAGCAAATGGCATTGGTTCTTCGATTCCCGAGCACCGAGGGGTTCATACAGGAGCGTTTTCTTGATGTAATTCATGTCACTGACACTACTGCTTTGACTCTCAAGAAGGCAATTTGCAAAGTCCTTTCTGATAATAATTTGAATGTCCAAGACATTAGAGGACAAGGCTATGACGGGGCAAGTAATATGAGAGGTGAATGGAATGGATTGAAGGCTCTAATTCTGAATGACTGCCCTTATGCATATTATGTGCATTGCATGGCTCATTAGTTACAGTTAGCTCTTGTTGCCGCGTCAAGGGAGGTACATGATGTGCATAACTTTTTCCAAAATGCAAATTTCATTATAAATGTTGTTAGCGCATCGACTAAACGTAATGATGAGTTGTTAGCAAATAAAGTTGCGGAGATTGCACGTGAAATTGAATTGGGAGAACTCGATACAGGAAAAGGGCAAAATCAGATAGGAACTTTACAAAGACCTGGTGACACTAGATGGAGTTCCCACTTCAAGTCAATTCAGAGTTTACAGAAGATGTTTGGCGCTACAGTTGAGGTCCTAAGGAGTATAGCAAATGACCGTGCAGCCTCGAAATATTCTAGAGGAGATGCCGTAGGAGCCCTAAAAATAATTATGTCATTTGATTTTGTGTTCATTTTACATCTAATGGAGTAAATCATGAAAATCACTAATGTTTTATGTCAAACAATCCAAAAGAAGTCACTAGA
>NW_025248763.1:0-2299 GCF_018294505.1 Triticum aestivum | reverse complement strand
TATTATTTTTGCTACATATTCAACTTACAAAAATGGTAAATCCCGAACGTTTCGATTTTAAGCATGGCAACCCGGACATTTTTCATGGCAACTTTAGTTGACGCGATGTGGCAAGTTTAGTTGGCAAACATGGCAATTTTCAGATTGTTCATGTTTGCTACAGCTTCGTCCTTTTCTTTCGGAAAAAAATTAACGTAACACCATGCGGGCTCGGGACTGTGGCGGAAAATTGACGATGAGCGTTGTCCCCGGTTGAGCTATATAGATTTCACGTCTGTCACTGAGAGCTAGGAATTTGAGCTGTGGGGCATGTTCGTCAATTTGGAAGATGATGTACCAAACTGATACCATTGTCCAAGTTTTTTCTAGGGAAAGACCATCACGGCTATCTTTATTAATTTAAGAAATAGCTACATCGATCTTTCTCGAGATTTTACGAAATGAATCTAAGGGGTTCATCAACGCAATTACAAAAACGTTTTTGCTCATAGAAATGTCTAACTAGGACATGTGCCATCTCGTTTCTTCTTCTTTTACAATGTAAGAATTGTATCTTTCCGGTCTCCAGGCCAAATTAATAATATACCAACGATGTAATTTACTCATGGTAGTTTATATCGAACTTGGTTTGTATTTTGAGTTGTTGTTCCGTTATGAAATATAGTGGAACTCTGCTCCCTTTTGAGAGGCGTGTGGAAAAAATATATATGCTCGTACTATTATCACTTTATCACGAGTGTACCATTTTGAGCACTGAATTTGGTATTTCAGTAGGAAGTTCGTATAGTACTACGTGATGAGAAACGAGAATTAGGCAACTGCCTAGCAAAACTAGGCATCTGCATGCATGCTCCCTCAGATCCCAAGAAGATCTTGCTGCTGCTAGCTGCAATGCAAAGAGTACAATTTAATTAGCATTCATAGTTTCAGATCCCTTGGTAGCTAGCTAGGACAACAGAATATTGTACAAATATTCCCTTCGTCCGGATTTATTATGCCCCTTTTTATTTTAGGTTATTTGACATGTAAATTGAACTAATACGGTGCAAATTATATGCCACAAAAATTATATCCCAGTCATGTCCAGCTATTGGTTATTGACAGGACAGGAATCCCAGTCATGTCCACATGATTCTCAAACTCGTAGGGTTGCACGCTTAATGTTTGGTAGCGCTAGGGTAGTATTGAGATATTAATAGTGGAAAGTCTGAAGGTTGTTCGGAGTCCCGAATGGGATCAGGGACATCACAAGGAGCTCCGGAATGGTCCGGAGGTAAAAAAACTATATATGAAAAGTTGTTGTCGGGGTTCCATGAAAAAGTTTGTTTTTTTGGTATTGTACCGCGAAGTCACCGGAAGGTTCCAGAGGGTTCCAGAGGGATCCAAAAGTCCTCGAAGGGTTCCACCACGTCCCATATAGTAGCATGGCCTGTAGGGGGCGCCCTAGCCATAATGGGCTAGGGGCACCAGCCCACACAAGGACCATGCCCCTCGGAAGGAAAAACCCTAAGTGGGAGGGAGTCCACTTACCTTGGGAGGCAAGTTTCCTCCCTTGGCTGCCTACCCTCCTTGGAGAACGGTCTAGGGCTGCGCCGCTAGCCCTCCCACACCCCTATATATAGTGGGGAGGGGGCGCAAGGGCTTGACACACCAAACCCAAGCCTCATCTCTCCCGATAAGCCTCCACCTCGATTCGCCAGCTCTTGGCGAAGCTCTGTCGGTGTTTCGCTGCCATTACCACCACCATGCCGCCGTGTTGGTTCAGATCTCATCTACCTATTCTCCCTCTCTTGATGGATCAAGGAGGATATATCACCGAGCCGGACGTGTGCTAAACTTGGAGGTGTCGCACGTGCAGTGCTTGGATCGCGACGCGAGTACGACTACACCAACCACAATCCCTAGATCGTTCACACTTTTGGTCTACAAGTGTATGTAGACACCTCTCCCTCTTGTTGCTATGCATCTCCATAGATAGATCTTGGGTGTTTCGTAGGAATTTTTTTGTTTTTCATGCTTTGTTACCCACCAGTGGCATCGTGAGCTAGGTCTATGCGTAGATGTATATGCACTAGTAGAACACAAAGAAGTTATGGGCGTCGATGTTCAAATTGCTTACTTCCTTTTCATTATTTGGATTTGGCTGTATTGTGGGATGAAGCGGCTCGGACTAACCTTACTTGTCCACGTAGAAGAGACCAGTTGCACTAACTAACATGCAACTTGTATTGCATGAAAGTGGCTTTGCGGGTGTCTGTCTCTTCCACCTTAGCTGAATCTGATTTGACAACAGCGGTCC
>NW_025248762.1:0-2299 GCF_018294505.1 Triticum aestivum | reverse complement strand
GTCCGGACCCTCGTGATCCTTCGGACGACCGGTGATCGTCGGACGTCCGACGCCTGTGCGTCCGCCCATGTGTTGGGCTGAAGCCACTTACACTTTCGTCCACTTAGACTATAAATAGACCTCTCCCACCTCCTAGCTAGGCTTATCATTGTGATAGGTCATATTTTGAGATAGAGCCTTGCTCATCCATCCGGATCTACTCCATCACGAGGGACCGACACCTCTTCGGAGAAGATCCACTTGGATTCAAGACCTCCACTCAGAGAAGACCATCTTCAAGACCTCCTCACAAAGAAGAACCAGTTACCCTATGTATCGTCCCTTGTTGGATTTGGATCTTGTACCCTTTTGTGTTTTGAGGATCTAGCACATGTCTGACTTTATTCTTGTTGGTTGAGTGTTCTCTCGTGGTTTTTCCCTTGTTCCCCTCCTCGTGTTCTTCGTGTTCTTGGTAGGTTTCCCCTCCAAACATGAAAGATTGGCCTCTAGGGTTCTACCCTACATCATCTTGGTATCATGAGCCACGTTGATCACGTTTCGGAGCCCCTACCCCGTGTTTTCTAGCTTGATTTTGTTGATTTCATCCTAAATCCGAAAATCCCCACCAAAAATAGCCCCCAATTTTTTTGGGGATTTGTTGGTGTGATGAAGTTCTGTTGGATTTGATCCATGGATTTGATTTGCCATGTGTGGATCTAGCTTTTCCCCATATTCTCCACCATTTCCATCCACGAATCGCTCAGATTTGACCTCTCCACCATCCTTCACCATGAAAATGAGTTGTTCATCCCGGGCCCGTAATCGCCTAGGCACCGGACGTCCGACGACTTCCGGTCGTCCGACCATTCCTGACGAAACTGAATATTTTTAGTTTGGTTTTCCACCATTCCAATACCACTTCCACATACGCACTTGCATACCACCTCCGCTTTCCGCAACCAGCATCGCTTACCCATTTCGCACTCCGACAAGTTTTGACACATTTTGGTCTTTGAGAAATTTAGTTGTAGTTCCCGTGTCCTATTGTGTTTTGGCTATATAGGTACGGTTCGACATCAACATCACAATCGCTCATCTTCACAAAGGACTCATCATCGCCAAGGACGGTAACCTCGACAACATCTTTGTCATTTCCCCTTGCCATTGCATTGTTAACCACCATATCCTTACTTTTGAGTTTCTTACGCATCGAGACTAGCCTTTGAGTATTGCCGGCAACGTGACTTGTGCACATTAGTGATCATACTCCATAACATACATACCATATCATAGTGGTGCATATCTTGGTATCATCTTTTGTGTCACAAAGTTGTCATCGCATACACAATTGCTATCTTGGTTCGTGAAGTTTTGCAAGAGAAAAGAGCTCAAAGAGAAAGAGCCAAACAAGCTTTTAAGCAAGAAGGGAAAGATAAGAAAAGAGCTTATAAGCAAGAACCATATCATCATACTACATTAAGATTGTCATATCCGATCATCTTGGATCATATCACCGAAATACCATACATATAGCATACTTGGGATAGAGGTCGTTGCATTTTTGCCTAGTAGGTTGTGCACAAGTTATGTATCCGCCTATTGTGCGATCGTGCTATCGTCTCTCTAGTGTTGTGCAACAAGAGCATTTTCGTGGACTCCACATTTTGGCTCATTTTTGGCTTGCACAACCCCACTTATCCATTTGCGTGTGTGTTTCCGTGTACCTTACCTTGCTTGGTCTACTTGTTACATTTGCAAATTTGTGAATCTTTTACAACATTATTAAAGCTCACTAACAATTGCATCAAATTTTGTGCCACCATCCTAACCAAGCTCCACCATAAGCTTTTACTTGTGTAGGTGTGAGAACTGATAAGAATTGGTACCAATTGTGATATTTCGTCGTCCACATTTGAGTGATCATTGATCCATCTTCAACATCGGTCAAGGTACATTTGGTATAAGTTCTTCTCCTTTTCCCACTCGCATATTTCTTTGACATGATGGATAGGCCAAGTTCTTCTACCAACCCACTCTTCATCGAGCAAGACGACGACATGTCATCATACGTCACTAAGAGCCACCTCTTTGGTGCACAACGAGTGTTGCATCAAGAGCAACAAGCAATGAGCGACAACATCGACAATCTCGCCACTGACTTGCGACTCTCTGAGCAATGAACAAGAGACTACTTCGACAACAAGCTCGAAGCTCACAAGCAAGAGAACGATGCAAGAATGGACGAGATCTATGCCTTGTTGGTGAACCACCATCCTTCCACTTCATACTCAAGACGGAGCTGCTCAAGTCGACACACCGA
>NW_025248761.1:0-2299 GCF_018294505.1 Triticum aestivum | reverse complement strand
AGATGTTAATCTAGCAACTTGAATAATCATACTTTATGATAAAACGTTGGTAGCTGCGGTTTAAGTCAAAACCTTAGAAGCCACGTAAAATAAAATTTTGCATAAACCGATTAGAGGTGTCTAACTTGGTTTTGCAGGATGTGCATGTGATGTGGTATAGCAGTGCTCATACTAATTCGATTATGTATGAGATGACTATATGATGTAATTTGATTAACATGACCTGCGTGTCATGGTTCGGCATGATGGCTGGAGCCATATGATTGCACTTTAATGACCTGCGTGTCAACCTTAAGTAATGCATTAATTTTATACGCTATGGAGATAGCAATATTATCTGGTGCATCGACAAGGTGGTGGCAATCTTCGCGAAGGTGAATACCAACACGAATGCCGAAGACGAAGAAATGAAATACTTCTCCGTCAGAAAGGGCTATACCATATCATGCTATTATGAATTGCCTGAGATGTTTATCCCTTATGTTGCACCCTTCTTGATTGCGCGGTAGTCGCTTTTTATTAGGGTGATCTCTCACAAAAATACCAAGTAGTTAGTGTTCTCCCAAGTGTAGCACCGTCACGGCACCTATCTTTTCGAGGTGCGCCGTGTCACACGGGTACGAACGATTAGAGAAGTGTGAGGCGGGTGAGTTGAGACCTCGCAGCGAGATCACTTGGTTGTCTTGACGTTCAGGCATGACCGTCATGAGCTCGGAACACATGCATCGAAAGATGAACAAGAGTCACATAGAGATGTGATTGGCAAGTTGGCCTACCGGTTGAGATTTTTCATCATCAGTGGTGTTACACCAATGGCGAACAATTGAAATGTGGGTCTTGTATCACTCACAATCAATTTTGAGAGATATTGATTTGAGTGGGAGCGCACTGTTGAATTAACATGTTTAATTCTTAGTGCAATTAATTACGAACACTGTCTAAGTGTTTCTTGCAAAATAGTTGTAGAATAATGGCTCGCGTTTCCACCTTCCCTATTAAAATTGAATAGCTGTTAAATATCTGGTTAAAACTTTACGATTGGTAACGTAATATGAGGATTGTCCTCAAAAGTGCCGAGAAGGACTTTGTCCTATCGCATGCTTTCCGTATCCTCCCGCTAATGCTATGGATCATGTGACTCTCGTCCTTCGATCCAAAAGCTATAATTCCGTTTCATTCAAGTGCAATATGTTTGCTTCCATGAAACCCAAACTTCGAAAGTTGGGATAGTTATATGATATTCATGGAACTGAAAATTATTTTCAGATACAAACAAAGCAATGTTTGTTTGCAAGTATTAGTAAAAGTGTTTACTATGCATTTGACTGTTGGGAAAGGGATCCAGAAGAACGCCTGTCATATAATGAAAGGTGAATAAAACAACAACTTAAAGAGAAAGGAAGTGTCCAAAGGGTGTTAGTATGACTTACACGCCTAGGAAGTTCGGGGCTAACGCCACTCTTAAGTTGGGTGCTTCTTTTGCGAGTAGGAGAAATACTAAAAGTTAAACTGTTAGAAGTATCAAGGCAGAAAGAAAGATGACTGGAATATCCAGCTCATGTATGAATGTCATACAAGTTTTTGATGTATAGTAGGCTGTTCAAAGAGATAGTTCTTGGGAATTATGGTTAAACATGTTAATCACTAATTCTTGGGTATTGTAAGTTAATCACAAAGATACCCGCTCGATTGCATTCAATTGCGAATCACTGTAAGAGCTACTGTGGCCTAAAAAGACTAGCCAGAAATGAGGTTAAGGTATACACAGGGAACATAGTAAATGTTACTATACCTTCCATCGGTGTATTGCCGTCTGTATTTATTTTCATAATTCCTTTAGAGTTTTAAAAACTCTAGCCCATTGCATAAGGTATCTTGCAAGAAGGTTGTTCATAAGAGAACCTTTTATGTTCGATGTTATGAATAACACAAGGGCCATACTTTCATTATGAATGAGATGTATGTTATGAATATTGATAATAATACAATACCTCTGGGTTTACTTTCATAATTCATTTTAGAGTTTCATACACTCTAGCCCATTGCACAATGTTTGTTGCAAAAGAGTTGTTCATAAAAACAACAATTGTTGTTAAGTATTATGAATAACATGAAGGGCCATGCTTCCATCCAAGATGGGACGTATGTTATGAATATTGAGGGTAATATGATACATCCATAACACTGACGCTAAATGTCGCAAGACTAAAAGAATACCACACAAGTGTGGCACTACATTTGGTCACATTGGAGAAACCCGCATGGAAAATTCCATTATGATGGATTTTGAAGTCTTTTT
>NW_025248760.1:0-2299 GCF_018294505.1 Triticum aestivum | reverse complement strand
CTGTTATAAATCCTTCGAGTACTGTGCGTGTCAGCATTACTGATCCAGGGATGACACTGATACATAGAGATCAGACTATTTGAGGTCTGGTCGCTACAAGTAGGACCCGCCACACAAAACACTTACAAAATTTGAAACGGGTGGGCGCGGGTGACCCAATCACAGCTGTGGCAGTCTATAAAAACGCCCACCACCGATTACCAAGAAACAAGTGGCGGGCATGGCTTAAGGGCCAGCCACTATTTATTTTGGCCCATGCTTAAATTAGCAAGAGTGTGCCAGTGACGGGTCCTTAGTAGTGCCCGTCACTGTTAGTTGGAAAGCAATGACGAGCCATTTACATTACCCTCCACTGCTAGTTTTCCAAAATAGCTATGGGTGGCATTCGGAACCGCCCGCCACTAATTAGATTTCACCTATCAGTCTTTTCCCAGTAGTGCTAGTTTGATTAGGATACATAATTAGTTTAAACCGCAATGATTATATAAAATTTACCTATACACAATTAATCTCTCTTTAATATGTATGTTCTTCTTTGATGAGTATCCACATTCCACCATGACACAACAATTACAAAAAGCTTATACCTGCTGACTAAATATGTGCTAACTTATCTGGCTAAGGCACTCGATAAGAATGCTGAAAAGGTAATGGGTCATAGTGCATCGGAGCTAATGGTAATTCTCCACATTTTGGGTATGGATGTGTAATCAGACTATACAATGCATGTGTATGCCTCCTCTTGGAAATTGCACCTTAATAACAATGTGTACATGAGGTCGAAAAAAAGAAGTTTACATGTAGTTGGCTGTCATGAAGTCTTACCATTGCATCACAATCAGTTGAGACATGTCCTATTCTCCTCTTAACCAAATAGATAGGACAGAAGGCGAAGGAGGTGGAGGATACCGGCTTCAAGCTGTGGTACACGGGGATGGCTGCAAACAGAAATGGTGTAGGAATCTTGATCTACAAGAGCCTCAAGTATCGAGTGGTAGACGTCAGGAGACGTGGGGACCAGATTATCCTGGTCAAGCTGGTAGTTGAGGACTTGGTTCTCAATGTTATTAGCGCGTATGCCCCGCAAGTAGGCCACAATGAGCACACCAAGAGGGAGTTCTGGGAAGGCTTGGAAGACATGGTTAGGAGTGTACCGATTGGTGAGAAGCTCTTCATAGGAGGAGACCTCAATGGCCACATGGGTATATCTAACACAGGTTTTGAAGGGGTGCATGGGGGCTTTGGCTATGGCATCAGGAATCAAGAAGGAGAAGATGTCTTAAGCTTTGCTCTAGCCTACAACATGATTGTAGCTAACACCCTCTTTAGAAAGAGGGAATCAAATCTGGTGACTTTCAATAGTGGCCAACACTCTAGCCAGATTGATTTCGTCCTCTCGAGAAGAGAAGATAGGCGTGCGTGCCTAGACTGTAAGGTGATACCTGGGGAGAGTGTTGTACCCCAGCATAAGCTGGTGGTTGCTGACTTCCGCTTTCGGATTCGTGTTCAGCGGGATAAGCGTGCCAAGGTCGCTAGAACGAAGTGGTGGAAGCTCAAGGGGGAGGTAGCTCAGGTGTTCACGGAGAGGGTAATTAAGGTGGGCCCTTGGGAGGAAGGAGGGGATGCAGACAATGTGTGGATGAAGATAGCGACTTGCATTCGTAAGGTGGCGTCGGAGGAGTTTGGAGTGTCCAGGGGAAGGAGAAGCGAAGAGAAGGATACCTGGTGGTGGAATGATGATGTCAAGAAGGCGATTAAAGAGAAGAACGATTGCTTCAGACGCCTATACCTGGATAGGAGTGCAGACAACATAGAGAAGTACAAGATGGCGAAGAAGGCCGCAAAGCGAGCTATTGGTGAAGCAAGGGGTCAGGCATATGAGGACCTCTACCAACGGTTAGGCACGAAGGAAGGTGAAAGGGACATCTATAAGATGGCTAAGATCCGGGAGAGGAAGACGAGGGATATTGGCCAAGTCAAATGCATCAAGGACGGAGCAGGCCAACTCTTGGTGAAGGACGAAGAGATTAAGCATAGATGGCGGGAGTACTTCGACAAGCTGTTCAATGGGGAGAATAAGAGTTCTACCATTGAACTGGACGACTCCTTTGATGAGACCAGCATGTGTTTTGTGCGGCGCATCCAGGAGTCTGAGGTGAAGGAGGCTTTAAAATGGATGAAATGAGGTAAGGCGATGGGCCCTGATTGTATCCACATTGAGGTGTGGAAAGGTCTCTGGGACATAGCGACAGTATGGCTAACCAAGCCTTTCAACCTCATTTTTCGGGCAAACAAGATG
>NW_025248759.1:0-2299 GCF_018294505.1 Triticum aestivum | reverse complement strand
TTTGAGGTCCTTTGGGATGTCCAATTGTGACAGAGCTCGGATCTTGGCTGGATTTGCTTCAATTCCTCTACCGGATACAATGAAGCCCAGGAGCTTTCCGGCTGGTACGCCGAAAACGCATTTTTCCAGGTTAAGCTTGATGTCATATGTACGAAGGTTGTTGAATGTGAGCCTCAAGTCATCTACTAGAGTTTCGACATGCTTGGTTTTGACGACCATATCATCTACGTATGCCTCCACCGTTTTGCCGATCTGGTTT
The DNA here is from genome assembly GCF_018294505.1 of Triticum aestivum. Lineage (NCBI taxonomy): Eukaryota > Viridiplantae > Streptophyta > Magnoliopsida > Poales > Poaceae > Triticum > Triticum aestivum. Next base: position 2,040 of record NW_025248759.1, on the reverse strand, counting down.
GCCAGACATGTCTGAATCATGCGCTGATATGTTGCGCCGGCGTTCTTGAGCCCGAAGGGCATTGTGTTGAAGCAGAATGGGCCGTATGGTGTGATGAATGCCATTGCGGCTTGGTCTGACTCTGCCATCTTGATTTGATGGTAGCCGGAGTATGCGTCGAGGAAACACAATGAATCGTGTCCTGCGGTAGCACCGATAATTTGATCGATGCGTGGGAGGGGGAAGGGATCCTTTGGGCAGGCCTTGTTAAGGTCTTTAAAATCAACGCACAGGCGCCAGGATTTGTCCTTCTTTGGTACCGTCACTAGATTTGCTAGCCAGTCCGGATGTTTTATATCTCTGATGAATCCGGCCTCCAATAGCTTGGCTAGTTCCTCTCCCATGGCCTGTCTCTTAGGTTCGGAAAAACGCCGAAGAGCCTGTTTGACTGGCTTGAATCCTTTTAGGATATTTAAGCTGTGTTCGGCCAGCCTGGTGGGATTCCTGGCATGTCTGAAGGGTGCCAGGCGAAAATGTCCCAGTTCTCACGTAGGAACTCTCGCAGTGCGGCGTCTACATCAGGGTTTAACTGTCTCCCGATGGAAGCTGTTTTATTGGGGTCCGTTGGATGGACCTGGAATTTGACTATTTCGTCCGCCGGTTTAAAGGAGGTGGACTTGGATCTTTTGTCGAGTATCACATCGTCCCTATTCACCGTGGAGCGCAGCGCAGTCAGTTTCTCAGCCGCTAGGGCTTCGGATAGCGCCTCGAGGGCCAGTGCAGCTGTCTTGTTTTCGGCGCGGAGTGCTATGTCCGGATCACTAGCGAGAGTGATGATTCCGTTAGGCCCGGGCATCTTGAGCTTCATTTACCCGTAATGGGGTATTGCTTGGAAGATTGTAAACGCTTCCCGCCCTAGCAGAGTGTGGTATCCGCTACTGAACGGGGCCACTTGGAACGTGTCCTCTTCGGACCTGTAATTATCCAGCGTGCCGAACACCACATCTAGTGTGATTTTTCCTGTGCAGCGCGCTTCCCGACTGGGAATTATTCCTCTAAAGGTTGTGCTGCATTGCTCAATGCGGTTCCAGTTTATTTCTATTTTTTGAAGGGTTTCCTCATAAATGAGGTTCAATCCGCTGCTGCCATCCATGAGTACCTTAGTAAGGAGAAAGCCGTCCACTATTGGACTGAGGACCAATGCGGCTGGTGCTCGGGCTATTCGGAATTTAGGTTCATCACTGGCATTAAAAGTAATGGCTGTGCCACTCCATGGGTTTATTCTTGCTACTTGGTAGACTTCGGCAAGGCTGTGGAGTGTTCTTTTTCGCATGTTATTTGATGCGAAAGTCTCGAAGACTGTTAATACCGTACTGGTGTCCCTGGGGTGGCTTTCTGCGGCTTCTGGAATCAGAAGATCTTCGCCAATTTTGGCCACCTGTCGGATTATCCAACATGCTCTAAGGCTGTGAGTTGGTGTGGCACCCTCTGTACTATGAATCTTACAAGGTCCATTAAGCCATCCTTCCAGTACGGTTCCATGCCCTGTAGAGGGTTTTTGCTTTTTGGTATTTAACCCAGGTGCCTGACGATGATGCACCCTTTTATTTCGGACCGGGCTTGTATTCAAGGCCGGATTATCCCAAAATTTGATTTCGGTTTTCCAGGCACTTTCCATCGCACAGTACTTTTGTACTATGGACGCCAAGTCAGCGAAGCGTGTAATTTCACGACGACTTACGGTGTTGAGGATTCCCTCATCCGTGCAATTATTGCAGAAGAATGAAATTGCGTCCTCTTCGCGGTAGTCCTTTATCCGGTTCCTGACCAGGAGGAATCTGGCCCAGTAATGGTGCACTGTTTCTGCGGGCTCTTGCCGAATTTGGGATAGATCGCTTATGTTTGGGTGGGCGGGGGGAACTAAACTCGGAACCCCGTCCAACTTAAGACTCAGGGGCCAAGAAGTTTCCGAACTTGGAAGCTTGGGTTCTTGGACGTTGTCCAATGAATCTAGCCCGCTGCCTGACTTTAGGTTCAGGGCTTGAGTGACGCCCTCCCCTC
>NW_025248758.1:0-2299 GCF_018294505.1 Triticum aestivum | reverse complement strand
TGGAAACGGTGTACGTACGTGGGATGAGCACAAACAGGAGGAATTTAACCTGCACGTGTTACTGTTTGTAACCATCAACGATTGGCCCGCTCTTAGTAACCTTTCAGGACAGACAAACAAGGGATACCACGCATGCACGCACTGTTTAGATGACACTGAAAGTATATACCTGGACAAATGCAGGAAGAATGTGTACCTGGGCCATCGTCGGTTTCTTCCGACCAACCATCAATGTTGAAAGAAAGGCAAGCATTTCAAAGGCGAGGCAGATCACCGGAAGAAGCCCGCCATGCGTACCGGTGATCACGTACTTGCTATGGTCAATGATTTACATGTAATCTTTGGAAAGGGTCCCGGCGGACTAGCTGTTCCGAATGACGCTGAGGGACACGCACCCATGTTGAAGAAGCAATCTATATTTTGGGACCTACCATACTGGAAAGACCTAGAGGTCCGCTCTTCAATCGACGTGATGCACGTGACGAAGAACCTTTGCGTGAACCTGCTGGGCTTCTTGGGCGTGTATGGGAAGACAAAAGATACACCTGAGGCACGGGAGGACCTGCAACATTTGCATGAAAAAGACGGCATGCCTCCGAAGCAGTATGAAGGTCCTGCCAGCTACGCTTTTACGAAAGAAGAGAAAGAAATCTTCTTTGAATGCCTGCTCAGTATGAAGGTCCCGACTGGCTTCTCGTCGAATATAAAGGGAATAATAAATATGCCAGAGAAAAAGTTCCAGAACCTAAAGTCTCATGATTGCCACGTGATTATGATGCAACTGCTTCCGGTTGCATTGAGGGGGCTTCTACCGGAAAACGTCCGATTAGCCATTGTGAAGCTATGTGCATTCCTCAATGCAATCTCTCAGAAGGTGATTGATCCACGTCCTAGTTCATCTAGTGGACGAGATTTTCATTCTGGGGCCCGTATTTCTACACAATATGTTCCCCTTTGAGAGGTTCATGGGAGTCCTAAAGAAATATGTCCGTAACCGCGCTAGGCCAGAAGGAAGCATCTCCATGGGCCATCAAACAGAGGATGTCATTGGGTTTTGTGTTGACTTCATTCCTGGCCTTAAGAAGATAGGTCTCCCTAAATCGCGGTATGAGGGGAGACTGACTGGAAAAGGCACGCTAGGAGCGGACTCAATAATATGCAGGCACGGGCATTCTTGATCTCAAGCACACTACACGGTTCTACAGAACTCTACCTTGGTGACCCCGTATGTCGATGAACACAAGAACACATGTGAACACATCAGGACTTTCAGCAGTTGGTTGGAACACGTCTCAGAGGTGACACCACTATTTGTGATGAGTTGTACTCGTTGTCCAGGGGACCATCTTCGACTGTATTGACTTACAAAGGATACGAGATAAATGGGAATACATTTTACACGATCGCCCAAGATCAAAAGAGCACCAACCAAAACAGCGGTGTCCACTTTGATGCAGCAACCGAGAGGGGAAAGGACACATATTATGGTTACATAATGGACATATGGGAACTTGACTACGGACATGACTTTAAGGTCCCTTTGTTTAAGTGCAAATGGGTTAATCTGTCAGGAGGCGGGGTACAGGTAGACCCACAGTACGGAATGACAACAGTGGAACTGAACAATCTTCGGTACACTGACGAACCGTTCGTCCTAGCCAATGATGTGGCACACGTTATCTATGTGAAGGACATGTCTACCAGACCGAGAAAAAGAAAAGATAAGGAAGCGAATACATCATACGATGAGCCAAAGCGCCACATAGTTCTTTCAGGAAAAAGGGACATTGTGGGAGTGGAGGGCAAGACAGACATGTCTGAAGATTATGAAAAGTTTCATGAAATTCCTCCCTTCAAAGTCAAGGCTGACCGAAGCATCCTGATAAACGATGAAGATTATCCATGGTTACGGCGCAATAAGCAAATGACACAAGCGAAGAAAAAGTGAAGACTTTCTCCTGCAACTATTATGATAATACCATGCCAACTTTGTAACAGACGAGTATGGTACCATTGTCCGTTTTGTACACGAAGTGCATCTAGTTTTTGCCGTAACCCTCCCAACTTTCTTGCACATGCTATGTGATGAAATGATGATACCATGCCAACTTTCAACCTTTTCAGAGTTCATTTGAAATTCTTTTCAATTTTAGGGTCTTATAGCTCAAAATAATTAGTAAATGCATGAAAAATGGCGCATGAAAAATAACAAAGAAAATAAATAAGTAATTAGAAACAAAATAATATAAACTTTATTAAAATATATAATTAGAAACAAAATAAAATAAAATTTAATAAA
>NW_025248757.1:0-2299 GCF_018294505.1 Triticum aestivum | reverse complement strand
GAAAGTATGTCGCATGGCAAGTTTCAAATCATCCCAAGTAGTAGGTATATAATCAGGGTGTAACCGACAATATTCACTCCACCAAACCAAAGCATAACCAGTGAAAGAACCAACCACAACCTTAACCTTTTTATGTTCATTGAAATTATGGGAAGCAAATATATTTTTTATGTCGAACTCCCATTCAATATATAAAGCAGGTTTAAAACGGCCATTAAATGGTGGTATAGATACATTAACCTGATCATGTGCATTTGGATGTTTGTGCACCTCTCGTGACGGTTGTGGTATTTGCAAAGGTGGTGGCACGTCTCCCGCGATCGACAAAGCCCATGAATTGACTCTGGATCCTGTCATGATTAGTAGAACAAGAAACAAAACCCAAAATAATGTTCCTATAACTACTAGGATGTGGTGGTAAAACGCTCACAGTAAAGCAAATATCAATGTCTTACAAGTTCTTACCATGCAGCAGGCGGTGATCGGCAACCAGCGGTGTCAAGTAACTCCGAATATTGAGTAAAGCGATTGCCAGGGGAGCGTATGTATACACGGTGTAGAAATATGTGGAGCTGAGTTGGCTATATATGGTAGCAAAAGATTAGCAATAATCAATTCAAAGATGCAATGTTGAATAAACGCTCAACGACGGTACTGTGCTGGTCCTAGGCTAGACCGGACTAGAGACGCGAGCCTAGAACACTAATAAGGTCACGGCGTAGCACAACTAGCATCAATGAAGGATACTAAGTAGCTCTTGATAGCAAGATATAAGTGAAGATCACAACGGCAGTGAAGATAATGATGAAAAACAACTGCCAAGCAGGATATACAACAACTCTCTCTCCAACTTTCCTCTTGAAAAGTTTGAGACAATTTTCTGATAAATTCTTTCAAAGAATGCTACTAACTCAAGCTTTCCAATGCAAAAAGAATCACTCAATTCCGAGTTGATATGAGGAGTCAAAGAATTCTAAAACTAGCTTGAAAAATTGGAACAAGCTGTGTTCACGAACTTCGGAGGGCAAAAAGACCTATTTAGAAGCCGATTTTGAGGTGTCAAATATTGAACTAGCTTCTGCAACTATTTAGATGCGGCTCGTCGCTATCTTCAATTTGAGTACTCATGGAGCCAAAACGGACTTCGTATGAGGAAGATACACCTGTTTTACTGAACAGTGCGCAAAACAGATTCCAATCCGAATTCAGGTACGAGATTGATTCTAGATAGATCCAATTTTTTTTTCTTCTCTCTTTTTTTTCTCACGCTTTTTTTTCTTTTTCTTTTCCTTTTTTTCTTTGACTTTTTTTTTCTCTCATTTTTTTCTCTCTCTTTTTCTCCCTCTTTCCAAAACAAACTAGATCTCAACTATTATTATGACAATGAATGGTGGGTAGCACATGGTGGAAATTGATGGATGGGTGGTGGACAGCGGAAGAGATAATGATGCAGCGGTGGCGTGACTAATGTGAAAAGAACTCAAAACTCTAAACGAACTAGACACTAAGACCAGCAACTCGACACGACGATGCAACCGATAATTCAACTATGCAAGCAATGAAAAGAAAATTGCAAAGGCTCAGATTGGCTTGGACCAAGGATGAATAGATCTAACTCTTTTTTGTGGCTTTTTCTTGGACAATAGGTAAGAAAATAAATCTAATCTAGGAAAACTGGAAATTCTCACCGAGCAACCTGAAAACTAATACCACTTGATAGAGGCGGGGTGTCCCGATCTTTCGATGAGATGATAACTATCGATTTGGTGAAGATGACTTTGACGATCCGACTACAAACGTGCACGACGTTGCGCCTTAGCAATCGCTAAACCAACTCCGAGAGGTTATTGACCACGCCGAAGCACAATCAACCTGACCACGAAGGTCTATTCCTGCAAGCAATCGAAGAACAAGCAAGAATATGATAAAGGAATCTGAATATTGCGAATATAGATGAAGTATTGATAAAGGTGGGGATCCGTAAGCGGTCTTGGTCTGGTCGTTGGACACAAACGAAGTACACGAAGTTGCAATGGCTAACTTTTAACTAAACAAATCCCAAGGAAAAGCTACTAGATGGATCTACTTATATAGGAGCAAGGGGTGGCGGCCAAGGAGGTGGGAGGACGTCCCAAGGCAGCCTAAAACTAAATCTAGGTCGTACAAGGCCAATGGGCCCAAGTGGAGGTGATGTAACACCTTTGGACTTGTAGTTTGACTCGGATTCTGCTGCAGCATCAGATTGTTTCGTCCACAACTCAACGCTCCGGACGAATTTGAAGGTGATTCCAATTGGGTT
>NW_025248756.1:0-2299 GCF_018294505.1 Triticum aestivum | reverse complement strand
CGCCCGGGCCAAGGCAAGGCCCTCCCGGCCCGGTCGACCGCGCGCGCCCCGCGCCCTCATCTCCCCGTGCTTCGGCGGCCACCGCCACCGACGCCCACCGGCCGCCACGCCACCGCAGCTCCACATCACCGGCCGCCGCCTCCTTAAGGTCGCGCCACCGCGACGCCGCTCCCCTCGCCGGCCGCAGCTCCCCATCGCCGGCGCCGCGCCGCCCGGAGCTCGCCGACCCATCTCCTGCGTCCTCCACCTCCTCCTCGAAGCTACTCCGGCGGGCTACAGGGTTTTCCGGCCGACCTCGACTTCCGTGCACGATCCGGATCTAGATCTGGGAATAGTACCTCGGTTGACTTTTTCTCAGAAACCCTAACCATTTTTACATATTTCACTGTGCCGTAAATTTGCATCCGTAGATCCGTTTTGGGCGTGTAGCATATCAAAGTGTTCGTCTCAGATAGTACATCATTTCATCTCATTGCATAATTTTCATTTGAGTTCATCTTGACGCCCGAAATGCTGTTGGAAGAGTGCTATTTGAGTTAATTGTCAGATCTGCTGCACCAAATAGCTATTTGTCATTTTTGCCATGATTAATGTGTGCATGATATGCTCATGATCTCTACATGTGTTTTGTTATATGCCATGCCATCTTTCCAGAGGTGCTATCCATGTATTTTTGTGATATGTGTGGTGAATAGCACAAGCTTGCAAAGTGGTTTATTCGTTAATGCTGATTTCAGGGACTTGCAATTCCACTAAGTCTTTGATCTGTTTTTATCAATATGCCATATGTTCATGTTGTTTCCTAGTGATCTATGCCTCTTTTGAGGATGACCAATAAGGATGATATGTTAATCTTGTAGTGCTCTATCTATCCATGTCTTTGTTTGCAATTATGGAGCATCCTAGATTGAGTCAATCGAGCTCTACTTTTGCTATTTCGTGAATCTGGGAAGATTGTCTACTTGTTAGCAATTTTGCCGAGGATGTTGTGGTTGATCCGTGCATGCTATATTGTTGTTCTTGCCATGTCTAGCTTATATAATGTGTATTCTTGATGGGTGTATGCTTAGATTGTCATGCCTTGCTCTGTAGTGAGTGCATCTAGTTCGTAAACATGCCTACTTGATATCAGATTTCCATGTTCCAGTTTTTCACTAAGTCTGTGATCTGATTATGTTTTTGCCATGTTCACATGCTTGCAATTGTATTTTCTAATCCCTTTTGGCTCAAGGTCACTAAGGGATTTTTGTTAAGATCTTTGAGTAGCTCCATGACATGCCTTGCTTTGCCATGTTCAGTTCCTGTAGCATCTAGTTTTGTTGCTCCAGAGTGTGCTACCTGATCTGAAGTTCCTGTAGCATCTAGTTTTCTTGCTCCGAAGTTTGCCTGTTCAGTTCCTGTTTACCAATTGCACTTTTGCCATGCTTGTTTAAACCTGTTAATGGATGAATTGGCCGTAGCTCAGTGTTCATCTTTTGTTAAGCTTTATGAGTGGATCCCTGCCATGTATTTTGTTGCCATGTTTGAGTGCTGTAGCATAATTATCTTGATGCATTTAGATGGCTACTTGCTGTTTATCGCAGACCGGCGCCATATTTGTTTTGCTTGCCATTTCCAAACCGTGCATCCGATTCCGGTGTTCTTTATATCGATTTCAACCAAAATCACCTCACCTTTCCAGTGGCACGCTTGGATTTCCAAGTTGAGGCCAGGTTCATTCATTCCTTGTCAAATCTTGCATATGCATCACATATCGCATCCCGCTTAGCATTCCATGTTTGCATTATGTTGTTTGAGCTTTGCACGTGGTTGATTGTGTTCCTTGTGCTTGTTTGTCTTGTTTGGGTAGAGCCGGGAGACGAGTTCGCTAACGAGGAGCCCGTTAAGTTTGCTTTCGAGGATCCAGTCAACTCTGACAACTTTGCAGGCAAGATGATCATACCCTCGAAATCACTTCTATCTTTGCTTTGCTAGATGCTCGCTCTTTTGCTATGCCTATGTTACGATGCCTACCACTTGCTTATCATGCCTCCCAAACTGCCATGTCAAACCTCTAACCCACCATGTCCTAGCAAACCGTTGATTGGCTATGTTACCGCTTTGCTCAGCCCCTCTTATAGCGTTGCTAGTTGCAGGTGAAGATTGGAGACCGTTCCTTGTTGGAACATTATTTTTCTTGTTGGGATATCATTATTTTATCTTTTTATCTTAATGCATCTATATACTTGGTAAAGGGTGGAAGGCTCGGCCTTTTGCCTAGTGTTTTGTTCCACTCTTGCCGCCCTAGTTTCCGTCATAT
>NW_025248755.1:0-2300 GCF_018294505.1 Triticum aestivum | reverse complement strand
TGGACTTAAAAATCATAGTACTCAAAACGTGCGACCAATAGTGTTCGTACTGAACTACGGTAACATCTATTTAGGAAAGATGGTAAGATTTTTACTCTTTATCCTCAGTGCATCTTTTGCATACATTATTTTTTAAACTAAACTTCATTGCTAAGTATGTTACTATACGATGTTCTTCAACGGGGACTCCCAATGAATGTTGTGCCTCATTGGATCGAGACTAAAGATCGCATGGGAATTGTTACCTTATGGCCAAGATATCCTATAATGCACTTTAGTGCATTCAGGATTTCTAATAGCGAGGAATGCTTAATAGTGAAAGACTGGAGCAAAATTGTGAACGATCGCAGAGAAGTACTAGGGTCAGCAATCAGAAGCGCAGCCCACAATTAGGAGACAGGTTCATCTGCATGCTCCAACTTGATGAAGTAGGAGTGCTACACATGTTTTATGCTATTTTACCTGAGAGAGAGAGCAGCAGGAGTGATTAGCTAGCTAGAAATGATTATGATGATTAAATAGCTAGTGTTGGTGGTAATGACTATGATGATTATTATTAGCTAGTGTTGGTGGTGATTAGATAGCTACCGTAGCTAGTGTTGGTGGTGATTTGCTAGCTAGAATGAGTTTGAAGATGATGATGTGTGCTACACTATGACTATGATGATTAAATAGCTACTGTTGGTGGTAATGACTATGATGATGATTAAATAGCTTGTGTTGGCGGATTAGATTCAAGTGCAGGCAAATTGTGGTGCACATCGAAAGTACTACTAGTCCAAACTAGATCAAGTTTGGATTAGTAGTATACTTTTGACATGCACCACATGTTGCCTCCACTTGAACCTAATCCACCTTCATTTGACACACTGTTATGGACATATTGATATAACAACCTCATAATTGGTATTGTACCAAAATTTGTATAACGGCGTATAGATACACAAAAAATAAAAAAGGGAAAAAGAATACTAGTAGCGATGGAGAGTAAACACGCTACTACTAGCTATCATCGAGCTGGATCGGAGTTCGAGGGACGTCATCGAGCTGAACGTGTGTAGAACTCGGAGGTGCCGTGCGTTCGGTACTTGATCGGTCGGATCATGAAGACGTACGACTACATCAACCGCGTTGTGATAACGCTTCCGCTGTCGGTCTACGAGGGTACGTGGACAACACTCTCCCCTCTCGTTGCTATGCATCACCATGATCTTGCGTGTGCGTAGGAATTTTTTTGAAATTACTACGTTCCCCAACAGTGGTATCAGAGCCTGGTTTTATGCGTTGATGCTATGCACGAGTAGAACACAAGTGAGTTGTGGACGATATAAGTCATACTGCTTACCAGCATGTCATACTTTGGTTCAGCGGTATTGTGAGATGAAGCGGCCCGGACCGACATTACGCGTACGCTTACGCGAGACTGGTTTCACCGTTCGGAGCACTCGTTGCTTAAAGGTGACTGGCGGGTGTCTGTCTCTCTCACTTTAGTCGAACCGAGTGTGGCTACGCCCGGTCCTTGCGAAGGTTAAAACAACACCAACTTGACAAACTATCGTTGTGGTTTTGATGCGTAGGTAAGAACGGTTCTTGCTAAGCCCGTAGCAGCCACGTAAAACTTGCAACAACAAAGTAGAGGACGTCTAACTTGTTTTTGCAGGGCATGTTGTGATGTGATATGGTCAAGACATGATGTGATATAATGTGTTGTATGAGATGATCATGTTTTGTAACCGAGTTATCGGCAACTGGCAGGAGCCATATGGTTGTCGCTTTATTGTATGAGATGCAATCGCCATGTAATAGTTTTACTTTATCACTAAGCGGTAGCGATAGTCGTAAAAGCAATAAGTTAGCGAGACGACAACGATGCTACGATGGAGATCAAGGTGTCGCGCCGGTGACGATGGTGATCATGACGGTGCTTCGGAGATGGAGATCACAAGCACGGTGCTTCGGAGATGGAGATCACAAGCACAAGATGATGATGGCCATATCATATCACTTATATTGATTGCATGTGATGTTAATCCTTTATGCATCTTATCTTGCTTTGATTGACGGTAGCATTATAAGATGATCTCTCACTAAAATTTCAAGATAAAAGTGTTCTCCCTGAGTATGCACCGTTGCAAAAGTTCTTCGTGCTGAGACACCACGTGTTAATCGGGTGTGATAGGCTCTACGTTCAAATACAACGGGTGCAAAACAGTTGCACACGCGGAATACTCAGGTTAAACTTGACGAGCCTAGCATATACAGATATGGCCTCGGAACACAGAGACCGAAAGGTCGAGCGT
>NW_025248754.1:0-2300 GCF_018294505.1 Triticum aestivum | reverse complement strand
AAACAACTTATGGGGACAAGAATCAACTTGCATAGGAAGGTAAAACAAGCATAACTTCAAAATTTCAAGCACATAGAGAGGAAACTTGACATTATTGCAATTCCTACAAGCATATGTTCCTCCCTCATAATAATTTTCAGTAGCATCATGAATGAATTCAACAATGTAACCAGCACCTAAAGCATTCTTTTCATGATCTACAAGCATAGAAAATTTATTACTCTCCACATAGGCAAAATTCTTCTCATTCGGAATAGTGGGAGTATCATAGGAAACTCGAATACTATAAATTGTTTCCACATTAAAAGAGTAATGTTCAGAAAAGAGGTAATCATAATCATGAAAAGTTTTATAAATATAATCATCACTACTTTTTATAGCATAAGTTTCACCACAATAATCATCATAAGTAGCAACTTTGTTGTCATCATAATCACTTTGCATATCAAAACATGGAAGGCTAAAAATATCATCATTATTAAACATAGCATCCCCAAGCTTGGGACAATCATTACTTGCAGCAAATATATTCTCAAATATGTCATCCTCATCAAACATAGCTTCCCCAAGCTTGGGCCTTTTTGTATCATAAGCATAATCACTCTCATCATTAATAGCATGGATAACACCAATAGTATAGCAATTATTATATTCTTCCAAGCATGTGCCAAAAAGATTTTCAAGATCATAAGAAGTATCATTATCTTCATTTTCATGAGGCACAGCAATAATAGGAGCAACTTTATTTGGGAGAGATACGTTTTTACCTCTCTTCCTTTTTCTTTTCTTCTTCTTTACCACATCATGTGTGGGTTCAATCCTCTTTTTGGAGCTCCTTATTAAAGAGATTGGTTGAATAGGAGGCTCCTCCTCGTTACCTGATTCATCATAAGAGATAATAGGAGGATATTGGGAAGTCTCTTCCCTTTCATTAGTATTCTCTTCATCTTCTATTTGTTTCCTTTTCTTTATGTAGTTGGCAATATAAGGATTTTCAATGCAATTCACCGCACAATACATATAAATCTTATCTAGATCAAAACCAAGAAGTTTGTAACGGGCTAATTCTGGAAGATCATTAGTTAAACGTTTCATTTCTTCATAAACCATAAGCAAACTAAGTTCATTATAATGTGCAAGGGAAATCAAGTCATCACAATTTTTGGACACGATCAGATCGTGAAACAATTTGCATCGGATAGCTAAATGACCACTTTCATTGCAAAGTCCACAAGTACGGCCAAGATAATTTAAATTTTTAGCACATTCATCTAGCTCTTCTTGCAACAATTTGGTTTCTAAGTACTTATGCCTCTTACAATATCTATCTTCCCTATTCAGTGTGTACTTGCAAACCCAATCTACTCCACAAAAATTGACATGTTTATAGGAGGTATTTTCATCATAACTAGTGCAATCATCATTAGCATCATGGATATTCAAAGAATTCATACTAACAACATTGCAATCATGCTCATCATTCAAAGATTTAGTGCCAAACATTTTGTAGATTTCTTCTTCTAGCACATGAGCACAATTATCCTTTCCATCATACTCATGAAAGATATTAAAAAGGTGAAGTGTATGAGACAAACTCAATTCCATTTTTTATATAGTTTTCTTTTATAAACTAAACTAGTGATAAAACAAGAAACTAAAAGACTCGATTGCAAGATCTAAAGATATACCTTCAAGAACTCACCTCCCCGGCAACGGCGCCAGAAAAGAGCTTGATGTCTACTATACAACCTTCTTCTTGTAGACGTTGTTGGGCCTCCAAGTGCAGAGGTTTGTAGGACAGTAGCAAATTTCCCTCAAGTGGATGACCTAAGGTTTATCAATCCGTAGGAGGCGTAGGATGAAGATGGTCTCTCTCAAGCAACCCTGCAACCAAATAACAAAGAGTCTCTTGTGTCCCCAACACACCCAATACAATGGTAAATTGTATAGGTGCACCAGTTCGGCGAAGAGATAGTGAAACAAGTGGTATATGGATAGTAGATAAAGGTATTTGTAATCTGAAATAATAAAAACAGCAAGGTAGCAAGTGATAAACGTGAGCGTAAACGGTATTGCAATGTGTTGAAACAAGGCCTAGGGTTCATACTTTCGCTAGTGTAAGTTCCCTCAACAATACTAACATAATTGGATCATAAAACTATCCCTCAACATGCAACAAAGAGTCACTCCAAAGTCACTAATAGCGGAGAACGAACGAAGAGATTATGGTAGGGTACGAAACCACCTCAAAGTTATTCTTTCCAACCAATCCGTTGGGCTATTCCTATAGGTGTCACAAA
>NW_025248753.1:0-2300 GCF_018294505.1 Triticum aestivum | reverse complement strand
GGGGGGTGTGATTTGACGGCTCATTGGGCATTACTGCGGCGCTACGACCGGGGTGTGTCTACCGTGCAGTTGTGCACTCTAATTTGTGCATATGGCACGTGGACCATGTTGCCGGATGCCCCACATACCAGCGAAAGGAAGTAGAAAGACAGGAGTAACAAGTTACACATAAATATATTTTTGACAGAGAGATACATAAGAAATATACGAGTTTATAAAGATACGCCCTCTGTAATGAAATATACAAACCTTTTATATCACAACTTTATACATAAGAAAAAACAAGGGGAATATATATAACATATATAATTATAAAAAACAGAGTTGTTTTTAACACAGTATAGACGAGTTGGTGATGATGGTGTGCCTGCCATCCTGCAATATAGGCCGTCCGATTTATATCTGACGGATAGGAAGGAAACTATGGCAATTTTGCAAAAAGGTACCCACACACCTCTCCACATTTGCAAATAAGGCCTTCCCTCGTTCATCCTTTTCTCTCACAAGATAAAATACTCATACAAATGCATCTTGATGTTACGTGCAACGCACGGGCATTATGGGGGTTCAGCTGAGAATATAATACTCAGACAGGCTCACGGTTCTGGACTTTGGGCCGCAGGCCCACCCTGCATGTTTGGGGGGCCATGTGTTCTACCTCAGCGCTTTTAATATTGCAAGCGATCAATACGGCGCTGGTTTTAGATGCTGTCGCAAGGCGAATACACAAACTTAAATAAAGCACGGCAGCTGTTGGAATGAAATTGAACGACAGTTCCTAACCAGCAAGGAGAGTTGCAATCAATGATATACCATGTGATAAATAATACTGTCGTATTACTTACACACACACAGGACACTTGTTTCACCATGCCAGATTATTACATCAAAATCTCTCGGAGGATAGATCAGTTCGGCAGTTGCGTGCTGCTACTGAAGAATTTCAAAGTTGATTTGGACCAGCTCTCCTTGCCGAAAAAGTTCGATTTTGAGATCATCCCCTACCGCAAGATATGATTTAGATTTGAACCGTGACCATCCTTAGCATCAATCATCATGCGACCATCCTTTGTACTTACGGTATATTGAACCGGTACTAACTGTTTTTTTTGTTCTCTTTTTCTTTCCTTCTCTTTTATGGTTTCCATTTCTTTTTTTAGTTTCTTTACAATTCAATTCTTTTTCATATCAATTAGTTTTTCGTATATGTATTCTATGCTACTAATATACGTCTATACATATAAGTTTCCATTCGAGAATTATACATATATACACACACACACAAAATGTATTAAACTATAAATATATATTTCAAAAGCTTGTACATGGAACTATACATAAGCTAACAAAAGCTTGCACCATGTCCTTGGGATTACATTCAATCCAACTCTTCATCACGCCTGGGATCTAATTTTCCTTTATAGTAGTACTTTCCATTGCGATCTATGACCTGGTCAATAATAAATCCTGTCAATGCCTCTTGAATTGCTTTGATCTGTTCCGATCGTAGGACCCAATTCTTCTTCCATTTAAGCTTCGAATGAAAGAAAAAAAATATGAATATGTGATTAGTGTGTGTATATATATCAACACAATGGTAGGTGGTACCTTGTCATCTAATATGTTACTAGATCTTAGGATTATAATTGTCCATCAAATTGCTTCTCGCGGAAGGACCAAAAATATCACATGCTACTGTTTTTCTTTCCTGTGAAGTGGATCGTTAATCCTTTGCTCATATTGCTTTAGGAAAATGGCGCCACCACCACCACCACCATGTCGACTGTGCAAGTCAAGGTGCGCCAGCAGCCTTGCAACTAGCAAGCTGTTCGTCATCTACTTCCAGCCAAGTTTTCGTCATGCGGCGGTAAGAAATTAGATGAAATGTAACAACTATTTTATTTTTAGTGTTGGCATTACTGCATTGTGTCATTTTGCTTTTTTACACAGATCGTCCCATGCAATGTGAGGTTGAAATTCAACAAGCTGACAGGAGACACTGTGACATTTGAGGCTCCTGGGGGGTCGTACACTATGGAGGTCGAGAAAGGACGCAATATGTCGCAGATTGGAGGAGATGGATGGGCCCGTTTCCTCGCCCGCATGCGTCTTACTGGTGGTGAGTTGATCAGCTTCTCCTTCAGAGCAGGAAGACCCAAGCTGGCTGTCATTTATATCAACCTGGTGGAAGATGACGAAGATGATGAAGATCACGAAGATGATGAAGATAATGAGGACCCACTCGATGAAGATGATGAGAACCCACTTCATGAAGCCATCGTAACTCAAAGAATGAGGCT
>NW_025248752.1:0-2300 GCF_018294505.1 Triticum aestivum | reverse complement strand
GGTCAACAATTTATGGGTTCTCCTGCAGAAAACGGGTCTGGGTTGAACTAGCGACCCGACCTCAGACGGTCAAGTCTCTGTGATTAAGTGTCATCCCTAGATCGGTATGCTGACACACACAGTACTCAAGGATTTATAACAGAGGTAAATCACATGTATAAAGTAACGTAAATACTATTACCTCAATCCATAAAGCGGAAGAAACAACAAGGTTGTGGATTCCCATCAACACCATCGGCAAAGTTGAGTGTAGAAATCGTAACCCTAACGTATCACTTACTCGTCATAAGATTCCTGCAACATGAGACATTGCAGCCATGTAGGTTAGTACATTGAATGTACTGGCAAATTCACACCATAGGAAAATGATGAATAATAGCTATCACTACATGTATATTTGGCTGGTGGAGGCTCTAAGTTTATTTTTGCATAAAGCCAATTTTTCCCTACAATGAAGGAATATATTTTATTTAACTACCAGGTTGGTTGAAAATATTGAGAAGGTTCCTCCAACTCAGTCGCAAAGTAATAATTATAACCCAACAATTTAATTAAATAGAGTGATGAGATCAAATCAATAATTCAAGTACCAGATACTCAAGATGTCCATAACCGGGGAAACGTCTAATCATGAATAGTTTATATACTCTGCAAAGGTTTGCGCACTTTTCCCCACAAGACTCGATCGCCTCCCTTGAAGTCCTCGCACTGCCTGGTGTTTGAGAACGGGATGACCGAGATACAGTCTTTCTGAAGAATTTACTCTCTACTCCTGGTGGACAGGTACACCTACAATCCCCCTACATCTGCTAGTCCATCTCTTCAAGAGCTCACACAAATTATTCAACTATGCGAGAGCCCATAATGGCTTGTGGCTACACACAGAAGTTTCTAGCATGAATAATCTTATGATCCCTTTGAGCCTAGGTGGCATTCCATAGGGTGATCACACGGGTACTCCGGGATCCCCTTGGACAAGAACTGGTTTCTCCAAGTGCCCGGGCAAACCACTGGGTGCTCCAGGGTGCCCCAACCAATCCACCTAGATGTGTATTAAAGTAGCCACCTTAAGTTAAACCCTTAATTAACAATATATCTCGCATCTTTCATGAATTCTCTCAAACCAAACCACGTCTACGAGCATAGCATAGCAGTATAAGCATAACGTAGTAAAACCCAAGGGTTTGAATATAAGACAATAGGTTCCTACCTCATCAACTACTTCCCAGTACCCACATTTTATCAAACCTACTCATGCAATGTTTGAGGGTTGA
Organism: Triticum aestivum; assembly: GCF_018294505.1. Classification (NCBI taxonomy): domain Eukaryota; kingdom Viridiplantae; phylum Streptophyta; class Magnoliopsida; order Poales; family Poaceae; genus Triticum; species Triticum aestivum. The sequence goes on along the minus strand of NW_025248752.1, from coordinate 1,026 downwards.
AACTAATGCATAAAAACTGGGTATGAAAAATATGACCAAAGTGTGAACTTGCCTGTACTACTGATGAAGATCCTTCGCACTCATAACTCATGATAGTTGTACTCGTTTCACTCTGTTCAATCTATCGTAAGCAATCAATAGTAACCACACATAAGCAATCATGCCAAAGAATCGAAGAAAAGGTCTTGGAAGCTTCGAAAACAAGCAATTAACTCTTGCAACAGAAAACAATTTATAATAGTACCAAAATTAAGTGAATTTGGCCTTATTAGAAAGTTTAGGTCAAGAGCTTCGATTTGCAAAAAGAATAAACTAAATCAGAGTTATAAAACTCAAGTTACGATGAAACGAAGTTCAAATAAATATCTGTTTGAATTCAAATTTTAAAACTTTAAAAAACATGTTTAAGTTGTTTATCTGGATAGAGCGGATCATAACGAAGAAGTGGGTGTTGGTTTCGTTGGATTTGGACAAACGAGTAAGAAGTAGCGATCGTTTGAAAACCGAGGGCTAATTTGTAAATATAAAACTATGGATAAGTCACTAGCAGAAATTGAAAAGAAAAAGAAAAATCTATCGAGCGAATGCTTGCTACAGAAACAAAACCAACGAAACCGTTCGCTATAGAAGTCTAAACGACAAATCGTTCACTAAATAACTAGTAAACCGAGTTTTAAAGAAAAACCAAAAGAAAAACCGATCTACGGTTCGGCGGTTTTACCGATTCGGCCGATTCGGTGGGAAAAACCGCGGCGACGACGACTACGGTGCGCTCCGGCGAGACGGCACGGGCTCCATAAATGGCGCTCGGCAACGGCGGCTTCATGCGGCAGCGGGGCAAAGTGCGGGCAGCGGTGGCGTGAAGTGCGGGCGGCGGCGAACGGCAAGGTGCGGCGGTGGCGGCGAGATGCGGCAGTAGGCGGCGGCGGACTGTAGCAGCGTCGGCGTGATTGTGGGGGTGGCGGTGAACAGCAAGGTGCGGCGGCGGCGGCGAGATGCGGCAGTAGGCGGCGGCAGCGGGATGCG
>NW_025248751.1:0-2300 GCF_018294505.1 Triticum aestivum | reverse complement strand
TTCCGTTAACAAAAGTCCATCATTAACCCAAGGAGAGGACAAGGAGGTGTCTGGTGAACCCAACGGCAATTCGCCGAGATTTCCCAAAAGATGGATTTCCACCATTAAGTGAACAAGGAGATAACATTTGCCAAATCAAATGATATAAGGAAGTATGCGCGAGGAAAACATACACAAATAAACATTGGTTGGAATGTGCGCCCGAAATATGGGTTGGGTTGCACGACCAATGTCAGAATGGTGATTCAATTAACGAAGGACTTAGAATGAACTATCGCCCATTCACTTCAAAGCAATAGGGTTGCTAGGAGTTTAGAATTCACACGTCATAGCTCCAATGTCGGTATTCCGGTTGAAAACAATACGAGGACCAAGGGATGAACGAAGATGGCAAGAAGTATTATGATATCAAGAATTATTAAGAGGTGGTGAAATCCTCACCACATTCTTGACAAAAAGAGGTGGTAATACTTCCGAGGTAAGGAAGATCAATTGCTGGACAGCAAGGAACTCAAGGTATAACACCAAACATGAACAAGCTTGTGTTGGTGGGAAGGCAATAAAGTGGTCGATGATAATACAATTCATCGAGGCAAGGATGGTATTTCTCATCATGAATCCAATTGATATCCTGGATGAGCTCAGAATGTTGACGATCTCAAAACCTTTGTCGCGAGAGTTCATGAAGATGTAATCGATCGGCGACGACATCAAGTCAAAGTAATGATGAAGTGAAAGGTTATAGGAACCAAGGGTACGACACAAACTCGAACTCAAGCTTGTTGGTTAAGGTGAAAGGATATGACGAGGAAAATCGACGTAAGGTTGGTTCATCGTCGAAAATTTGTGCTCCGAGAATAAGGACCAGGTAGCACCGTTAGAATCGTCACGACAATGATATAGCCAAACAGGCTAGGAATGGCGTGATCGGGTACAAACTCGTACTTATAGAAGCTTACTGAAGAGTTGTTGAACCGTAGTGCGGTCTCGGTTCATTTATCGGTGTCTTTGAGTGTTTAATAACTCAGAGCCCGTGAAAAATTGGAATCAGTGGGAAGGTAGCACTTGATGAAGAACTCATAAGGAGTTATGCAGTTCCATGATAATCTCGAGATACCAGGGGTAATACTCGATGACATATCAAAGTAGAGGTTGGACGGGGGTATTGCTCTACAGGAGGCAAGTGCTAAAGCTTGCACGAGAAAAGGTATTTAAAAGAGAACATGGTCGGAACCACGATTGTAAAAGGCCATACCCCAGATATAAGATGAACTTATGTCAAGGGAATAATTAATTTTAAAAGAAGCTTCGATGAGAAAATGTACATCGGGTCCATGGGCATGAACACAAAGTTCAAGGTCGACTCCCACTTCCTCAATGCATAATCTTCCATTCACCTCTCGTATTTCGAAGATGACATTAGTTGTTGAAAGCTTTACCTGGTGCAATACCAGATAAGTATGACTCGTGAAAACTTTCGGGTTCACACATACTAAAGAAGGCATAGGTTCAACCCATCGGGGCATCTTAGAATCATATACCAAATCTTCAGAAGTAATTAACTCAAGCTCAAAGGCAGAGCATGGTTGAGAAAGCAAAGGATACAATTTACCAAAGGCATTATGTATCAGAGGAAAGGCTCACAAGGTTATTGAATATGTAGGGCGTTGTCAGATAAAATCCAACAAAGGATCTGGTGGTCCACAAGGGATCTGACGTGAGCATCGGTACTCAACCAGAGGAAGAAGAATGCACGGGCATCATATTATAGAACATCGGAATGATTCGATGCTTAGATAATAAAGGAATTTCGATTTCCAAAACAAAGGATCAGAAGCAATGCTCTGAGTAGGGATGGATAAGTTGAATAGCCTTAGGGTACAATCAATGACAATTGGATTGGTCGAGAACCAATTCCAGTTAAAATAATGGCAGCTTAGCCGGAGAAGTAATTTATAAGGATCAATGATGATTGCGTGCATTCGCAAACATATTGAGTCAACAGACTCAAAATGATAATGACAAGGAATGTCATTAAGACTACGAGACTTATGGGATTAACCATAATGCGAGCAAACAAGAATTTCAAGAGCCAAAGGCTCCAGAGGATTTTCGGAAGATCGAATAGTATTTTGAAGACTTTTGTGAAACACAAGAACAACTGGGGATGAGCGGATACTCTATAAATGCGAGAATTTAACCGTAGGGGTATTCAAGTGACAAGAACAGCAAGGCAGTAAGCTCAAGGGATTATCGAAACCACGACGAGTTTTTCAGGGTATCTTGTAATAACAAGACCA
>NW_025248750.1:0-2300 GCF_018294505.1 Triticum aestivum | reverse complement strand
AGGCATCTCAATGTTTTGCTGGCAATCAACGGTGCCCTGGTGTTCGAAATTCATTCCCATTTCTTGCATGGGACCTAAGCATGCACCCAAGGACACATATTTGTTTTTTCAACCAATTTATATGCACTGGAGCATGTGCATGTAGTTCAAATTTTAATTATGCACATAAATGCATTGAAAACTCAGTTAATGCATAAAAATGTCCAAACGAACCCCGAAAAATAAAAAAACTCATAGAACACTCCTATTGTGCTATGTTGACACGAGAATTTTTTTTGGAAGCAATAAGTGGCAATGGATATCGTTTCATCCCCAAAGGTGGGACGTTCCCTACCGAAAACCATCATGCTTGCTGTGAGAAGCTCCGGTTTGTGCGAAGCATGTACCCAAACCTGCCCCAAATGGGACAAAATTTGTACCACGGCATGTTGATGCCGCTCCATGATAGCATGCCATGTGTCACGAATTTCAAATGAGTTTTGGATTTACTAGAATTTAAAAACCTGGCATCTCAATGTTTTGCCGGCAATCAACGGTGCCCTGGTGTTCGAAATTCATTCCCATTTCTTGCATGGGACCTAAGCATGCACCCAAGGACACAGATTTGATTTTTCAACCAATTTATATGCACTGGAGCATGTGCATGTAGTTCAAATTTGAATTATGCACATAAATGCATTGAAAACTCAGTTAATGCAACAAAATTTCCAAACGAACCCCGAAAAATAAAAAAAACTCATAGAACACTCCTGTTGTGCTATGTTGACACGAGAAATTTTTTTTGGAAGCAATAAGTGGCAGTGCATATCGTTTCATTCCCAAAGGTGGGACGTTCCCTACCGAAAACCATCATGCTTGTTGTGAGAAGCTCCGGTTTGTGAGAAGCATATACCCAAACCTGCCCCAAATGGGACAAAATTTGAACCACGGCATGTTGATGCCGCTCCATGATAGCATGCCAAGTTTCATGAATTTCAGATGAGTTTTGGATTTACTAGAATTTAAAAACCTGGCATCTCAATGTTTTGCCGGTAATCAACGGTGCCCTGGTGTTCGAAATTCATTGTCATTTCTTGCATGGGACCTAAGCATGCACCCTAGGACACATATTTGATTTTTCAACCAATTTGTATGCACTGGAGCATGTGCATGTAGTTCAAATTTGAATTTTGCACATAAATGCATTGAAAACTAAGTTAATGCATAAAAATGTCCAAATGAACCCCAAAAAATCACAAAAAATTCACAAAAAACACTCCTGTTGTTCTATGTTGACACAAGAAAAAAATTTGGAAGCAATAAGTGGCAATGGATATCGTTCCGTCTGCAAAGGTGGGACGTTCCCTACCGAAAGCCATCATGCTTGTCGTGAGAAGCTCCGGTTTTTGAGAAGCATATACCCAAACCTACCCCAAATGGGACAAAATTTGTACCACGGCGTGTTGATGCCGCTCCATGATAGCATGCCAAGTTTCATGAATTTCAGACGAGTTTTGGATTTACTAGAATTTAAAAACCAGGATCCTCAATGTTTTGCCGGCAATCAACGGTGCCCCGGTGTTCGAAATTCATTCCCATTTCTTGCATGGGACCTAAGGATGCACCCAAGGACACATATTTGACTTTTCAACCAATTTATATGCACTGGAGCATGTGCATGTAGTTCAAATTTGAATTATGCACATAAATGCATTGAAAACTCAGTTAATGCATAAAAATTTCCAAATGAACCCCGAAAAATCACAAAAATTCACACAACACTCCTGTTGTTCTATGTTGGCACGAGAAAAAAAATTGGAAGCAATAAGAGGCAATGGATATCATTTCGTCCCCAAAGGTGGGACGTTCCCTACCGAAAACCATGAGGCTTGTTGTGAGAAGCTCCGGTTTGTGAGAAGAACATACCCAAACTTGCCCCAAATGGGACAAACCTTGTACCACGGCATGTTAATGCCGCTCCATGATAGCATGCCAAGTTTCAGGAATTTCAGACGAGTTTTGGATTTACTAGAATTTAAAAACCAGGCATCTCAATGTTTTGCTGGCAATCAACGGTGCCCTGGTGTTCGAAATTCATTCCCATTTCTTGCATGGGACCTAAGCATGCACCCAAGGACACATATTTGATTTTTCAACCAATTTATATGCACTGGAGCATGTGCATGTAGTTCAAATTTTAATTATGCACATAAATGCATTGAAAACTCAGTTAATGCAACAAAATTTCCAAACGAAAAGCGAAAAATAAAAAAAACTCATAGAACACTCCTGTTGTGCTATGTTGACACGAGAATTTTTTT
>NW_025248749.1:0-2300 GCF_018294505.1 Triticum aestivum | reverse complement strand
TGGTCTTGTTATTACAAGATACCCTGAAAAACTCGTCGTGGTTTCGATAATCCCTTGAGCTTACTGCCTTGCTGTTCTTGTCACTTGAATACCCCTACGGTTAAATTCTCGCATTTATAGAGTATCCGCTCATCCCCAGTTGTTCTTGTGTTTCACAAAAGTCTTCAAAATACTATTCGATCTTCCGAAAATCCTCTGGAGCCTTTGGCTCTTGAAATTCTTGTTTGCTCGCATTATGGTTAATCCCATAAGTCTCGTAGTCTTAATGACATTCCTTGTCATTATCATTTTGAGTCTGTTGACTCAATATGTTTGCGAATGCACGCAATCATCATTGATCCTTATAAATTACTTCTCCGGCTAAGCTGCCATTATTTTAACTGGAATTGGTTCTCGACCAATCCAATTGTCATTGATTGTACCCTAAGGCTATTCAACTTATCCATCCCTACTCAGAGCATTGCTTCTGATCCTTTGTTTTGGAAATCGAAATTCCTTTATTATCTAAGCATCGAATCATTCCGATGTTCTATAATATGATGCCCGTGCATTCTTCTTCCTCTGGTTGAGTACCGATGCTCACGTCAGATCCCTTGTGGACCACCAGATCCTTTGTTGGATTTTATCTGACAACGCCCTACATATTCAATAACCTTGTGAGCCTTTCCTCTGATACATAATGCCTTTGGTAAATTGTATCCTTTGCTTTCTCAACCATGCTCTGCCTTTGAGCTTGAGTTAATTACTTCTGAAGATTTGGTATATGATTCTAAGATGCCCCGATGGGTTGAACCTATGCCTTCTTTAGTATGTGTGAACCCGAAAGTTTTCACGAGTCATACTTATCTGGTATTGCACCAGGTAAAGCTTTCAACAACTAATGTCATCTTCGAAATACGAGAGGTGAATGGAAGATTATGCATTGAGGAAGTGGGAGTCGACCTTGAACTTTGTGTTCATGCCCATGGACCCGATGTACATTTTCTCATCGAAGCTTCTTTTAAAATTAATTATTCCCTTGACATAAGTTCATCTTATATCTGGGGTATGGCCTTTTACAATCGTGGTTCCGACCATGTTCTCTTTTAAATACCTTTTCTCGTGCAAGCTTTAGCACTTGCCTCCTGTAGAGCAATACCCCCGTCCAACCTCTACTTTGATATGTCATCGAGTATTACCCCTGGTATCTCGAGATTATCATGGAACTGCATAACTCCTTATGAGTTCTTCATCAAGTGCTACCTTCCCACTGATTCCAATTTTTCACGGGCTCTGAGTTATTAAACACTCAAAGACACCGATAAATGAACCGAGACCGCACTACGGTTCAACAACTCTTCAGTAAGCTTCTATAAGTACGAGTTTGTACCCGATCACGCCATTCCTAGCCTGTTTGGCTGTATCATTGTCGTGACGATTCTAACGGTGCTACCTGGTCCTTATTCTCGGAGCACAAATTTTCGACGATGAACCAACCTTACGTCGATTTTCCTCGTCATATCCTTTCACCTTAACCAACAAGCTTGAGTTCGAGTTTGTGTCGTACCCTTGGTTCCTATAACCTTTCACTTCATCATTACTTTGACTTGATGTCGTCGCCGATCGATTACATCTTCATGAACTCTCGCGACAAAGGTTTCGAGATCGTCAACATTCTGAGCTCATCCAGGATATCAATTGGATTCATGATGAGAAATACCATCCTTGCCTCGATGAATTGTATTATCATCGACCACTTTATTGCCTTCCCACCAACACAAGCTTGTTCATGTTTGGTGTTATACCTTGAGTTCCTTGCTGTCCAGCAATTGATCTTCCTTACCTCGGAAGTATTACCACCTCTTTTTGTCAAGAATGTGGTGAGGATTTCACCACCTCTTAATAATTCTTGATATCATAATACTTCTTGCCATCTTCGTTCATCCCTTGGTCCTCGTATTGTTTTCAACCGGAATACCGACATTGGAGCTATGACGTGTGAATTCTAAACTCCTAGCAACCCTATTGCTTTGAAGTGAATGGGCGATAGTTCATTCTAAGTCCTTCGTTAATTGAATCACCATTCTGACATTGGTCGTGCAACCCAACCCATATTTCGGGCGCACATTCCAACCAATGTTTATTTGTGTATGTTTTCCTCGCGCATACTTCCTTATATCATTTGATTTGGCAAATGTTATCTCCTTGTTCACTTAATGGTGGAAATCCATCTTTTGGGAAATCTCGGCGAATTGCCGTTGGGTTCACCAGACACCTCCTTGTCCTCTCCTTGGGTTAATGATGGACTTTTGTTAACGGAA
>NW_025248748.1:0-2300 GCF_018294505.1 Triticum aestivum | reverse complement strand
CTTCTCACAAGCCAAAGCTTCTCACAACAAGCATGATGGTTTTCGGTAGGGAACGTCCCACCTTTGGGCACGAAACGATATCCATTGCCCCTTATTGCTTTGAAATTTTTTCTCGTGTCAACATAGAACAACAGGAGTGTTGTGTGAAATTTTGTGATTTTTCGGGGTTCGTTTGGACATTTTTCTGCATTAATTGAGTTTTCAATGCATTTATGCGCATAATTCAAACTTGAACTACATGCACATGCTCCAGTGCGTATAAATTGGTTGAAAAATCAAATTTGTGTCCTTGGGTGCATGCTTAGGTCCCATGCAAGAAATGGGAATGAATTTCAAACACCAGGGCACCGTTGATTGCCTGCAAAATATTGAGATGCCTGGTTTTTAAATTCTAGTAAATCCAAAACTCGCCTTAAATTAATTAAACTTGGCATGCTATCATGGAGCGGCCTCAACATGCCGTGGTACAAATTTGTCCCATTTGTGGCATGTTTGGGTATATGCTTCTCACAAACCGGAGCTTCTCACAACAAGCATGATTGTTTTCGGTAGGGAACGTCCAACCTTTGGGGACGAAACGATATCCATTGCCCCTTATTGCTTTCAATTTTTTTCTCGTGTCAACATACAACAACAGGAGTGTTGTGTGAAGTTTTGTGATTTTTGGGGTTCGTTTGGACATTTTTATGCATTAACTGAGTTTTCAATGCATTTATGTGCATAATTCAAATTTGAACTACATGCACATGCTCCAGTGCATATAAATTGGTTGAAAAATCAAATATGTGTCCTTGGGTGCATGCTTAGGTCCCATGCAAGAAATGGGAATGAATTTCAAACACCAGGGCAGCGTTGATTGCAGCAAAACATTGAGATGCCTGGTTTTTAAATTCTAGTAAATCCAAAACTCGTCTGAAATTCATGAAACTTGGCAAACTATCATGGAGCGGCATCAACATGCCGTGGTACAAATTTTGTCCCATTTGGGGCAGGTTTGGGTATATGCTTCTCACAAGCCGAAGCTTCTCACAACAAGCATGATGGTTTTCGGTAGGGAAAGTCCCACCTTTGGGCACGAAACGATATCCATTGCCCCTTATTGCTTTTAATTTTTTTGCTCGTGTCAACATAGAACAACAGGAGTGTTGTGTGAATTTTTGTGATTTTTCGGGGTTCATTTGGACATTTTGATGCATTAACTGAGTTTTCAATGCATTTATTTGCATAATTCAAATTTGAACTACATGCACATGCTCCAGTGCATATAAATTGGTAGAAAAATCAAATATGTGTCCTTGGGTGCATGCTTAGGTCCCATGCAAGGAATGGGAATGAATTTAAAACAGTAGGGCACCGTTGATTGCCGGCAAAACATTGCGATGCCTGGTTTTTAAATTCTAGTAAATCCAAGACTCTTCTGAAATTCATGAAACTTGGCATGCTATCATGGAGCGGCATGAACATGCCGTGGTACAAATTTTGTCCCATTTGGGGCAGGTTTGGGTATATGCTTCTCACAAACCGGAGCTTCTCACAACAAGCATGATGGTTTTCGGTAGGGAACGTCCCACCTTTGGGGACGAAACGATATCCATTGCCCCTTATTGCTTTCAATTTTTTTTCTTGTGTCAACATAGAACAACAGGAGTGTTGTGTGAATTTTTGTGATTTTTCGGGGTTCGTTTGGACATTTTTATGCATTAACTGAGTTTTCAATGCATTTATGTGCATAATTCAAAATTGAACTACATGCACATGCTCTAGTGCATATAAATTGGTTGAAAAATCAAATATGTGTCTTTGCGTGCATGCTTAGGTCCCATGCAAGAAATGGGAATGAATTTCAAACACCAGGGCACCGTTGATTGCCGGCAAAACATTGAGATGCCTGTTTTTAAATTCTAGTAAATCCAAAATTTGTCTGAAATTTATGAAACTTGGCATGCTATCATGGAGCGGCATCAACATGCCGTGGTACAAATTTGTCCCATTTGGGGCAGGTTTGGGTATATGCTTCTCACAAACCGGAGCTTCTCACAACAAGCATGATGGTTTTCGGTAGGGAACGTCCAACCTTTGGGGACGAAACGATATCCATTGCCTCTTATTGCTTTAAATTTTTTTCTTGTGTCAACATAGAACAACAGGAGTCTTGTGTGAATTTTTGTGATTTTTCGGGGTTCGTTTGGACATTTTTATGCATTAACTGAGTTTTCAATGCACTTATGTGCATAATTCAAATTTGAACTACATGCACATGCTCAAGTGCATATAAATTGGTTAAAAAATCAAATCTGTGT
>NW_025248747.1:0-2300 GCF_018294505.1 Triticum aestivum | reverse complement strand
GTCATATCCAAGGTAGTCATGTCCTCATCATCCACCATGTGACACATCGCCCCCGAGAGTGGCTACATCATCTGAGTTGATCATAAGAGGTAATGACAAAGGTACTGATCTTCCATCTCTACATGAGAATGATGAATGCCTTGTCAATTTGAATGCACCATCTGATGAGCTACCCACTACTTTGATCACACCACCTATTTTAGAGGACTACGTTGATAATTTGACTTTGCCATGTGATCAAACAACTGAAATACCAACAATTTTGAGTGCACCCATTGAATTAACTATTGATGCAAAAGAACCAATGTTTAATCATTTTGATATGACCTCTAATCTTGGTGATGATTCTGTGTTGAATGACTTATTGCATGTTTGCTTATTCAAGCATGTTGTAGCATGTAAATTTGATGCAAGTAAGGTTTATTCACCAAAATTGGGATGGTTTAATGATGAATATTGTCTTTGAAATGAATAAGAGCTTCACTTATATGTGCAAACTGAGTTGCAATATTTTCATGCCTTATACTTCTTGTGCTAATTTTTTGGCTTTAGATTTTATGAACTATGCAAGTTACTCATCTATTCATGTGTCATATATGCAAAAATCGAGGGAAGTAAAAATGGATGACATATACATATACAACATGTACACCTTGTCTCTTTTGTTAGCCACATTTCAGATTAAGCAACGCCGAGGACGGCTTTATTTTCAAGAAGGGGAGGATGATGAGGACATGACTACCTTGGATATGACCAAAAATATTGCATATATGCATATTTGTCAGGTGATTTCTAGTGCAAACTATTCAATAATCTATTTATGTTATCCAGAACAAAAATACTTCACACACTTTTGTGTTTTGTCTAATTGCAGGTGTATGGGACATTTGTACAATCCACATATGATGAGGACATCAATACAATTGTTACACCCACAGCCCCTGCTGCTATACCTACTAGACCAATTACTAGAGCTCGTGCACGCCAACTAAATTACCAGGTACTTTCGTTTCTTGGTAATGATTCTAATGTTCATGAGAATATGATGCTGCCTAAATTGGATACATTTGTTTTGCTTACAAATGAAGGGCCTAGCTTGGAGAAGGATGAACATTGGAGCAAGAACAAGCATGGAGATAATGGCATGCGCAAGGGGAACAAGAACGGAGTTACAAGTGATGATTTCAGGACTTTGAAGCCACCATAATGGGTGCATGAAGCCTTGGACGAAATATACAAGATGCCACTTCATAAATTTTGTCCCGAGGCTATTTTAGGTGCTGCGTCACCTTATTATTGGGCCAGGCCCATGTAATTCGAAATACATAAGTATAGGCTATTTTTAGAGTCCGTATGTGTGGGGAAACAAGAGATAGGGTTGATTTCGGACCCCTCCACCAAGGGCCACGAAATTCCCCCCTCTTCCTCCATATATACAGCCCTTAGGGCATCGTTTGGACTTTGGGTTTTGTTTAGATTAAAAGTTCGCCATAGCTGCAACTTCGCGTACTTCGTTTGTGTTCACCGACCAGACAAAGGCGTCACAGAACCCCACCTTGATCAATAAAGCTTTCATCTTATATTCGCAATATCCAGATTGCAATCTTAGTTTCTTGCTTGTTCTTCGTTTGCTCGCTGGAAACAGACCCTCGTGGTCAGGTTGATCGTGCTCCGGCGTGGTCAATAACCTCTCGGAGTTGGTTTAGCGATTGCTAAGGCGCGACGTCCTCGCACGTTCGTAGTCGGATCGTCAAAGTCGACTTCCACCAAAGCGATATACATCATCTCATCGAAAGATGAGATGATAACTATCGATTGGAATCTAATAAAGCACAACAGGAGAAGAATAAGAGTGAAAATCAGATTGCGGCAAAAGAATTTGAGCAACAAATGAAGCCTAATAATAAACCATCTAGTGTTGCTTCTGAAATTAAATTGAAAAGTGCATGTTTATTTGCCACCAAATCTGATATTGATGAGCTAGATTTCAGCAAATCTGTTTGCTATGCTTTTGTGTGCAAAGAGGCATTATTTTCATTCGAGGACGTGCCTTCCTCTTTGCCTCCTGCTGTCACTAACATTTTGCAGGAGTTCGCTGACGTTTTTCCACAAGACGTGCCACCGGGATTACCGCCTATTCGAGGGATTGAGCATCAGATTGACTTAATTCCCGGTGCTTCACTGCCAAACCGTGCACCATACCGTACCAATCCAGAGGAGACGAAGGAGATTATGCGTCAAGTACAAGAGCTTCTCGACAAAGGTTATATACGCGAATCCCTTAGTCCTTGTGCTGTTCC
>NW_025248746.1:0-2300 GCF_018294505.1 Triticum aestivum | reverse complement strand
CCCCCCCCTGTGTCCATGACAGGTGGGGCCGGCCTGTTAATTAGGTTAGGATTAGTGTTAACTAAAAATTAGTTAGACTAATTACACTGACATGCAGGCCCCACCCGGCTAACCAAGTTAGTTAGGGTTAATTTTAATTAGTTTAGTTAGTCCAGACACTGACATGCAGGGCCCACAGGTCAGTTTGACCTGGACGGCGCCCGTTGACCTGCTGACGTCATGCCAACGTCATGCTGACGCAATAATTCCTTTCTGGAATTTAAATAAATCTTAAATGATTTATAAATTTCAGATAATAACCAGAACTTCTAAAATTCATAGAAAATTAACCGTAACTCCAAATTAAATAAATTATATATGAAAAATTATCAGAAAAATTCAAGGAATCCATCTGTACCATTTTCATGCATGTTAGAACAACTTATAGCTGCTGTTTAGCACAAATCAACTAAATGGCATTTAAATAATCACATATGGAGTTTGAATTTGAATCTTGGATTCAAACCAACTTCATTTAATCTGGTTTTAGTTGCATTAGCCCAAAACACATTCATTTTGCCATGTCATGATCATGCATCATATTGTGCATTGCATTGATTGTGTTCCTTTCTGTGTTGCCGGTATTTGTCCCCTCTCGATAGACGTGATACCGATGATGTGATCGATGACACCGATGAAGAGCTATGCTATCTTCAGAAGTGCCAGGCAAGCAAAACCCCCTTGTTCATTCCGATACAATCCCACTCTCTCGCTCCTGCTCTCTTTTACTGCATTAGGACAACAACGATTCAACTGTTACTTGCTGCGGTAGCTGAACCCCTTTATCCTCTGCATGACCTGTCATTGCCACAGTAAATAGATTGAAACCCACTAGTATGAGTAGGAGTTGTTTGAGCCCTGTTGTGCCTACTCATTCATGCTTGATTGTCATGCCTGCTACTGCTTAGAGTTGAGTCAGGTCTGATTCATCGGGGATGAATCAAAGGTGTGTGAACATGTCCTACTATGTGTGAGCTAAGTGTGTGAACACGATTTGGTAAATGGTGTCGGTGAGAGGCCATGTAGGAGTACATGGTGGGTTGTCTCATTGCAGCCATCCTTAGGAACTGAGTTCTGTGTTGGTGATCCATGATTCAGCTACTACCATGCATTGGGCCCTGAAATATGACCCCGCTCGAGTTCTTATTCACCCTTGTCCTCTGTCCAGGAGTTGCAAGTAGTTTCTGGTGTTTGTAGTATGCTGGAGGCCGTGGACAGCGCTGACCGTAGGGGTGGGCTGTGATGCGGTAGGCACGTGGCCGGGTAAACCGGGCACCCGTTTGGTGTCACGGAACCCTGTTCACATCGTTTGGGGCTGTGAGCGAAACTCCGGCCGGATCTCCTCATGGATGGAACCCGAATAGGCAATAAACCTGGACTAGAGACTTAGGTGTTTAGGTAGGTCGTGGTCTACACCCACGTCGGCTTTCGCTTGAAGTCTGCCGAGCACATGTCGTGTGCAGACGCTAAGTGGTGGAAACATGTATGAAGAAGTACACCCCTGCAGGGTTAACATCAACTATTCGAATAGCCGTGTCCGCGGAAAAGGACTTCTGGGTTGCTTATATCAGTTCATAGACAAGTGAAAGTGGATACTCTAAAATACGCAAGATAAGCGTGAGTGCTATGGATGGCGTTCTCGTAGGGAGACGGGAGCGGATCCATAGTGGTGTATTGATATGGTGAATATGTGGACTCGTGTGCGCCACCTCAAAAGAGTTACTTGCAGTCGTAGTTTAGGATAGCCACCGAGTCAAAGCTGGCTTGCTGTAGTTAAACCCCACCATCCCCTTGTTGAAAATGATGCATATGTAGATAGATCTGATGTAAGTCTTGCTGGGTACATTTGTACTCACGTTTGCCTATTTTAGGTTTTGCAGAGAGACTTCAGTCTCACTAGTAGTTCCGCTTGGACTTCGACGTTTAGCTTGTTACCTCAGCTACGATCTTGTGCCCTCGGCAGGATCTGGTAGATAGTCAGGCTTCTCAGCCTTTTTCATTTATAGATGTCTGTACCCAGACATGATAGCTTCCGCTTGTGCTTTGACTTGTATGCTCTGAGTGTTGCGTCATGAGACCCATGTTTGTAATATCTCGCTCCTCGGAGCCTATTGATTAAAATACTTGAGTTGTAGAGTCATGTTGTGATGCCATGTTGTATTTGCACATATCGAGCATATTGTGTGTATGTTATTGAAATGCTTGGTATGTGTGGGATCTGACAACCTAGTTGTTTATCCTTGGTAGCCTCTCTTACCGGG
>NW_025248745.1:0-2300 GCF_018294505.1 Triticum aestivum | reverse complement strand
AAATTGTTTTCCTCCTGTGCGGCCGTTTTTATTTCTAAGAGTTTACCGGTCGTCAGCTTCAGCCCCCACATAGATGCTACGGGGGTGTTCGGTATAATGCACAACCACACTTAACCCAACGTCTTGGTCCGTAAAGGAGGTGTCTGCGCAGCGAATTAGGCGATCAGACTATGCGGCTTTATCACTCTCACTTAGCCATAGGAGTTTGACAATGGGACTAGGAACTAGCCCCTGGTGCGTGAGCTGCTATCCGAACTTGGATGCCTTAGGCGCGTGACTGGATGAAGGCCAGTCCTTCATATAGTACGGAAGAAATCACAAGAGATTTATGGTAAGTCACCAAATCACTGACCAGCTCTTGCCGTATCATGACAGTCAGTTTTCGGCTTTCTCTACTGAGGTGCTTGACCGGACGAGCCAGAAACACAATCACAGCAGTTCTCCCTTTATCACCTTAGCCGAACAAGCGGAATGTAAGGTAGTAATCACAGGAGCTGGGCAACCCAACTATTGACCAAAGACATAATTCAGAGCTGATGCATATAATGCAATATTCGGGACGTCGAAGTGTACCCTAAGAGTACTTGGACTTCTTCCTTTTTGAAAATATGTGTGGCCGAATAGATCCCCTGGTATTGAAGTTGTACCAGAATGTATATGTGGCAGTCTTAGTACAAAAAAGGAATGCAGATTGTGAAATGAACCAAGACCGAACGTGGGTTGGTAAAAACTGTTTTCATTAGAATCTGTTTGATACGTCAAGATGTGTTATTACACATAATGCCAAGGCTATTTTACATGCCGAAATTTGTACACAAGGGAAACTTGCACATAGGGCCTGAAAAAAAGAAAAAAATGTTCTTGAAGATCTCATTCATGCCCTGCCGCACGCCTGCGCCGCTTTCGCCTTTGTGAAAAAGATTCCTTGAGAGGATCGGTCCATGGTCGATTACGCGAAAATGGGCCTAGAAAGAGTCCTTGCACAGCCGTGGAGTATCTTGGTTTTAATGCACCTGTGGTATGGGAAAAGAAAAGATTAAAAGAAAAAGGTAAAGGTCACATAGGGTCAAGCCGCACTATAGACCTATCCGTATTATGCCTCCGTCGTTGCCAAGGGTATTTTGAGTGCCTAATTATGCACACGTGATACAAATGTCGCGGATGTCTGTGGTGATCGACAGAGGCGAAATTTCTAGTGCTGCTCTGGAGTCCTCGAGTTGTCATCATGCAGAGTGGATCGGACGCGTTTGACAGTGTCCGGGAGCTTGATAGCCGATGAAGTATTCGGCTTATAAGGACGCTCTGCACTTCAGCCGTGAGGGCTGCGGTATGCTCCTCAGTGCGGAGGGAGCGCTCCATGTTTCCATTGACTATGATAACGCCGTGGGGCCAGGCATTTTGAGCTTTAAGTAAGCATAACGCGGTACCGCGTTGAAGCGAGCGAAGGCGGTTCGTCTGAGTTGTGCATGATAAGCATTGCGGAAGGGGACAATGTGGAAGATCAAGTCTTCGCCTTGGAAGTTATCCGGCGAACCAAAGACTACTTCCAATGTTATTGAGCCCGTGCAGCGGGCTTCTACACCAGGTATCACTCCTTTAAAGGTGGTGCTAGTAGGTTTGATTCTTGATGGGTCAATGCCCATTTTATGGATGGTATCTTGATAGATCAAGTTAAGACTCCTACCATCGTCCATAAGGACTCGAGTGAGATGGTATCTATCAATGATTGGATCGAGGACCAGAGCTGCCGAACCTCCAGGACGGATACTAGTCGGGTGGTCCCTATGATCGAAGGTGATCGGACAAGCCGGCCATGGCTTGAATTTAGGGGTGACAGGCTCTATGGCGTGGTAGGGTCTTCACGAAGATCTGCATGTCGCCACGCTGGTGTTTGGCTAGTTGGATTAGTATCCACGTATTGCCACGTGGGTACTTGCTTCAGTTGGTGGGTTGGCCGTTGAGCTGGGGCCGTGATGGGCGGCAAGATCTTGTCGCGGTCCCGCGTATATTCCCAGCAAGGGTCTTGCTAGGGTCTTGTGAGCGCCCTTGGCAAGAGTCTTGTCGGGGGCTTGCGAGCGTCTTCAGCAGGGAGCCTTGTCGGGGCCTCGTGGGCATCCTCGGCAAGGAGTCTTGCGATTGTCTTTTGTTCTAGTCATCATCTAGTCTTGTAGGCTCTCTGTCTTCACAAAGATTTGCATGCCACCATGGAGGTGCCTCCTGAGCCTCGGTCCAAAGTGGTCGATGGTGTTGGAACCCTTGGGCTCAAGGGTGGCGGCTCTGCTGGTGTCGGGCAAGTTGCC
>NW_025248744.1:0-2300 GCF_018294505.1 Triticum aestivum | reverse complement strand
TTGCTCGAGTCTTGTGATGGATAGGCAAGGCATTTCCTCTCCGGTCTACGACAACAACGACGGCGTGAACAAATACATCTCAAAAGCGTCAATCTTCGATCTACAACGACAAATACAAGGCGCACAATCAAGATTGCAAGAGCGCATTGAGAACATCTCCATCAACATTTTCCACTCCGAAGCAAGGAAAAGGGACTACATCGACAGCAAGCTTGCCGCACAAAAGGAGGAGCAAGATGCGAGGATGGAAGAGATTCGGGCCTTGATCAAGTCTTCTTCCACTTCATCATTGATGAGGACATCAATACCATTGTTACACCCACAGCCCCTGCTGCTATACATACTGGACCAATTACTAGAGCTCGCGCACGCCAACTAAATTACCAGGTACTGATGAGGACATGACTACCTTCGATATGACCAAAAATATTGCATATATGCATATTTGTCAGGTGATTTCTAGTGCAAACTATTCAATAATCTATTTATGTTATCCAGAACAAAAATACTTCACACACTTTTGTGTTTTGTCTAATTGCAGGTGTATGGGACATTTGTACAATCCACATATGAAGATAAGGAAGAAAGAGATGTTTATTTGCTGTTCAAAAAGTTCTCTCACGTCACTTTTGGCCCAAGAGAAGATAGAGTCCAAGTCTCTCACGTTCTGGATTCAGATTCGGACTGCACAAACATACCTAACTCAAAACGCACACAAGTTTTTCATACGGACTCCGAATTGGGTGATTCTTTTTTTTGTTGAAAACTAGATTTCGTGAACTTTCCAACCCAATTGGAATCACCTTCAAATTCGTCCGGAGTGTTGAGTTGTGGACGAAACAATCTGATGTTGTAGCAGAATCCGAGTCAAACTACAAGTCCAAAGGTGTTACATCACCTCCACTTGGGCCCATTGGCCTTGTACGACCTAGATTTAGTTTTAGGCTGCCTTGGGACGTCCTCCCACCTCCTTGGCCGCCACCCTTTGCTCCTATATAAGTAGATCCATCTAGTAGCTTTTTCCTGGGGATCTGTTTAGTTAAAAGTTAGCCAGTGCAACTTCGTGTACTTCGTTTGTGTCCAACGACCAGACCAAGACCGCTTACGGATCCCCACCATTATCAATACTTCATATATATTCGCAATATTCAGATTGCTTTATCATATTCTTGCTTGTTCTTCGATTGCTTGCAGGAATAGACCTTCGCGGTCAGGTTGATCGTGCTCCAGCATGGTCAATAACCTCTCAGAGTTGGTTTAGCGATTGCTAAGGCGCAACGTCGTGCACGTTTGTAGTCGGATCGTCAAAGTCGTCTCCACCAAATCGATAGTTATCATCTCATCGAAAGATCGGGACACCCTCGCCTCTATCAGGTACTTTCGTTTTTTGGTAATGATTCTAATGTTCATGAGAATATGATGCTGCCTAAATTGGATACATTTGTTTTGCTTACAAATGAAGGGCCTAGCTTGGAGAAGGATGAACATTGGAGCAAGAACAAGCATGGAGATGATGGCATGCGCAAGGGGAACAAGAACAGAGTTACAAGTGATGATTTCAGGTCTTTGAAGCCTCCATAACGAGTGCATGAAGCCTTGGACGAAATATACAAGATGTCACTTCATAAATTTCGTCCAGAGGCTATTATAGGTGCTGCGTCACCTTTTTATTGGGCCAGGCCCATGTAATTTCGAAATACATAAGTATAGGCTATTTTTAGAGTCCGTATGTGTGGGGAAAACAAGAGATAGGGTTCATTTCGGACCCCTCCACCAAGGGCCACGAAATTCCCCCTCTCTTCCTCCATATATACAGCCCTTAGGGCACCGTTTAGACTTTGGGTTTTGTTTAGATTAAAAGTTCGCCATAGCTGCAACATCGCGTACTTCGTTTGTGTTCAACGACTAGACAAAGGCGTCACAGAACCCCACCTTGATCAATAAAGCTTTCATCTTATATTCGCAATATCCAGATTGCAATCTTAGTTTCTTGCTTGTTCTTCGTTTGCTCGCAGGAAACAGACCCTCGTGGTCAGGTTGATCGTGCTCCGGCGTGGTCAATAACCTCTCGGAGTTGGTTTAGCGATTGCTAAGGCGCGACGTCCTCGCACGTTCGTAGTCGGATCGTCAAAGTCGACTTCCACCAAAGCGATATCCATCATCTCATCGAAAGACGGGACACCTTTGCCTCTATCAAGTGGTATCAGATTTCCAGGTTGCTCGGTGAGATTTTACAGTTTTTCGTAGTTTAGATCGAGTCTGTACTTCATACCTACAGTCCACGAAAAAGCCAAAAAAAA
>NW_025248743.1:0-2300 GCF_018294505.1 Triticum aestivum | reverse complement strand
TTGCTCGAGTCTTGTGATGGATAGGCAAGGCATTTCCTCTCCGGTCTACGACAACAACGACGGCGTGAACAAATACATCTCAAAAGCGTCAATCTTCGATCTACAACGACAAATACAAGGCGCACAATCAAGATTGCAAGAGCGCATTGAGAACATCTCCATCAACATTTTCCACTCCGAAGCAAGGAAAAGGGACTACATCGACAGCAAGCTTGCCGCACAAAAGGAGGAGCAAGATGCGAGGATGGAAGAGATTCGGGCCTTGATCAAGTCTTCTTCCACTTCATCATTGATGAGGACATCAATACCATTGTTACACCCACAGCCCCTGCTGCTATACATACTGGACCAATTACTAGAGCTCGCGCACGCCAACTAAATTACCAGGTACTGATGAGGACATGACTACCTTCGATATGACCAAAAATATTGCATATATGCATATTTGTCAGGTGATTTCTAGTGCAAACTATTCAATAATCTATTTATGTTATCCAGAACAAAAATACTTCACACACTTTTGTGTTTTGTCTAATTGCAGGTGTATGGGACATTTGTACAATCCACATATGAAGATAAGGAAGAAAGAGATGTTTATTTGCTGTTCAAAAAGTTCTCTCACGTCACTTTTGGCCCAAGAGAAGATAGAGTCCAAGTCTCTCACGTTCTGGATTCAGATTCGGACTGCACAAACATACCTAACTCAAAACGCACACAAGTTTTTCATACGGACTCCGAATTGGGTGATTCTTTTTTTTGTTGAAAACGAGATTTCGTGAACTTTCCAACCCAATTGGAATCACCTTCAAATTCGTCCGGAGTGTTGAGTTGTGGACGAAACAATCTGATGTTGTAGCAGAATTCGAGTCAAACTACAAGTCCAAAGGTGTTACATCACCTCCACTTGGGCCCATTGGCCTTGTACGACCTAGATTTAGTTTTAGGCTGCCTTGGGACGTCCTCCCACCTCCTTGGCCGCCACCCCTTGCTCCTATATAAGTAGATCCATCTAGTAGCTTTTTCCTGGGGATCTATTTAGTTAAAAGTTAGCCAGTGCAACTTCGTGTACTTCGTTTGTGTCCAACGACCAGACCAAGACCGCTTACGGATCCCCACCATTATCAATACTTCATATATATTCGCAATATTCAGATTGCTTTATCATATTCTTGCTTGTTCTTCGATTGCTTGCAGGAATAGACCTTCGCGGTCAGGTTGATCGTGCTCCAGCATGGTCAATAACCTCTCAGAGTTGGTTTAGCGATTGCTAAGGCGCAACGTCGTGCACGTTTGTAGTCGGATCGTCAAAGTCGTCTCCACCAAATCGATAGTTATCATCTCATCGAAAGATCGGGACACCCTCGCCTCTATCAGGTACTTTCGTTTTTTGGTAATGATTCTAATGTTCATGAGAATATGATGCTGCCTAAATTGGATACATTTGTTTTGCTTACAAATGAAGGGCCTAGCTTGGAGAAGGATGAACATTGGAGCAAGAACAAGCATGGAGATGATGGCATGCGCAAGGGGAACAAGAACAGAGTTACAAGTGATGATTTCAGGTCTTTGAAGCCTCCATAACGAGTGCATGAAGCCTTGGACGAAATATACAAGATGTCACTTCATAAATTTCGTCCAGAGGCTATTATAGGTGCTGCGTCACCTTTTTATTGGGCCAGGCCCATGTAATTTCGAAATACATAAGTATAGGCTATTTTTAGAGTCCGTATGTGTGGGGAAAACAAGAGATAGGGTTCATTTCGGACCCCTCCACCAAGGGCCACGAAATTCCCCCTCTCTTCCTCCATATATACAGCCCTTAGGGCACCGTTTAGACTTTGGGTTTTGTTTAGATTAAAAGTTCGCCATAGCTGCAACATCGCGTACTTCGTTTGTGTTCAACGACTAGACAAAGGCGTCACAGAACCCCACCTTGATCAATAAAGCTTTCATCTTATATTCGCAATATCCAGATTGCAATCTTAGTTTCTTGCTTGTTCTTCGTTTGCTCGCAGGAAACAGACCCTCGTGGTCAGGTTGATCGTGCTCCGGCGTGGTCAATAACCTCTCGGAGTTGGTTTAGCGATTGCTAAGGCGCGACGTCCTCGCACGTTCGTAGTCGGATCGTCAAAGTCGACTTCCACCAAAGCGATATCCATCATCTCATCGAAAGACGGGACACCTTTGCCTCTATCAAGTGGTATCAGATTTCCAGGTTGCTCGGTGAGATTTTACAGTTTTTCGTAGTTTAGATCGAGTCTGTACTTCATACCTACAGTCCACGAAAAAGCCAAAAAAAA